>NC_050528.1:22978553-23028553 GCF_002922805.2 Oryzias melastigma
TTTCTTTCTTTTTTTGTGTGTGTATAGTCTTGTCCGGCCTGTCTGCGGCGCTGTCTGTCTGTCTGTAGGCTGTCTGTCTCCCCCGTCTCTTATAATTAATGAGCATCGCCACCAGACGGCCCTGAGGGAAACACGGCTGCCATTGTCACTCCGCGCGCATCCTTTGTAGGAGTGAAGAGCCGAAACCCTCCCAGCCTGACGGCTTTACTGAGATAAAAGTGGCCCCCTCTTACTCCACAGCGCGGTGCTCAGACATTTTAACAACAATAATGTTGGCAACAGCACTACATTTTAATACAAATGAAACACATATATGCACAACTCACTTTGTTTTCTAATGAAAAACTCCTCCACATTTCCATCTCCCAATAGATCACTATCTTCGAACAAGGGATGTCAAATTTTATAATTTAATATAACATTTCACATTAAATTAAGCTAATATCTTAATGTATGAAAATTGTGAATTTGTGCTGCTTTTTCAATTACTGCCGCTAGGGGTCTCCCTAGAGCCATCACTTTGCAAAGAGCTGTTATGTGTTTAATCACTAAAAACAAATGGCAAAATATGTAATCATCAACAACGTATAAATACAGGACAAAATAAATTAATCAAATTTTAAGAATTGTAATTTGTATTCCCTAAAAGAAATAAATGCCATACAGTTTTGTAATGTGGTAAAATGTATTGGAATAATGGAAGATTTCTGGTTCACCTTTTTTTTTCTTAATTATGGCCCGCAGCAGCAGTCTCTGACCATATTGTTTTCTTTTATAATTCTGTTTTTCTGGATTAGATTTACAATGTAATAAGACTTTTGTTAATCTTTCTTTGTTTACTCACATTACTGTTCAAATTACCTGTACAAGTACAAACATGTTATGTTCACAATTGTCAAAAAAAGTTTTTAAAAAATGAAGAGCTGTGATAGACACATTATTCACAATAAAATACAATAAAGGATGATTGATTTTCCACCGAAGTTGCTTACAATTATTTTTAAAAAGTCCATAAAACTGTTACTTATATCCTGTATATATGTGACCTTTAATATTTTGTAAAAAAAAATCTGGAAGTGATCTGACATGTTAAACCACTGACAATATATATAATGTGTTAAACTTTAGATACGAGATAATAATTTAAATTAATTAATGAATTCGTTTTTACTTATGTGGTCCATTATTAGATGACTTTAAAGGTTTGAGGGGCCATTGAGACTTAAAACACCAACTTTCTATTCTGGCTTTTCTTTAATCTTGCCTCTTTTTATTTTTTATTTTTTAAATGAGTCATACCTATATTCTTGGATGTTCTACAAAGTTTAAAGATTGATAAAGCACATTGCATGGGCTTTCATTTTTTTCTACTTTTTACTGTTTACTTGCAATTTTTAATGCTTAATGATTGTCCTTTAATAGGTTTTTAAATTTAATTTGCACTAGGTTGACACTGTTTAATCCTGAGACTGTTTTTATTACTACTTTAGTCCGAAATATACGTGTCAATCACATCTGAAGACCATAATTTCCTTTTTGGTAAATTATTTTCTATGTATTTTTAAATATTTTTGACATTCTTGTTTTAGATTGTAAAATTCATTAAATAAATGGATAGCTAGTTTGTTCTTTTTAGGCGTAAAATAAGTTAAAAATAGGCTTCTATACTAAGAAAGTAATTCCCCAAATGTTGTGGATTTGGGGGACAGCTTTTAGTTGCTATTTTTGACACAATTGATCCGCTCTCCACAGATTACTTTAACTAAATGTCAGGTTGAACTCAGTGTTTCTTCTGGGACACACCATAACTTCCCCTTTCCCCCCACTTCTAACTTAAGGTCAGGTGACAAATGCTGAGAATCTTTTGGGATTAAACACAGTGTCCCGCACACAGCGCACGCACAGGCACACATGCTCTCCAAGTGCAGCTTTCTTCAAATATCATGATATTAGCAGGTAAGAACTTCTTTGCATCCATTTATTTACAGCTAAAACATAAAAAAAACGAAAAAATTAAGAGTATGGGCTGATGGTGAACAAGCCAATTAACTGAACAGTAATGACCTCCTGATCCCTCCACTGTAACAGATTGTTTGAGTTAATACTTAGTTATTAAAGCTTTTTTTCTGACAAAAATGTAATCAAATTTGTTTACTTTTAGTGTTTTTCCGATGCATTTTGCACAGTTTAATACCCTTTGCCGCTGTAATTTTGAATGTTAAGGATAATTTAAATAAGCCTTTTGCTATTATTTAGCATGCTAAAGTATGATCTGCTTATTTTTTAATCATTGTTTTAATTCACTGAAACTGGTTGTTATATATGCCATTCTATTTTTAGAACAAACCAGACTTTATTAGCCTGCGTGAACAGTTGGAAGGGAAACAAGGGATTACCTTTCCTTCCAGGCTCAGTGCTGGCTTAGGCATTAGTACTTAGTCTAATGTGAACAGTTGACTCTTTGCTTGGCACTCCGCACTGCTAAAATTCAGATGACTTTACTTGTATGACATTTAACCCGTAGGTTGATCGGAGTGCCATGGCGTCCGTGGATGAAGAGCTGACCTGCTCTGTGTGCCGCGACAGCTTCAGTCGGGCACACCCTCTGCCCTGTGGCCACAGCTTCTGTCCCACCTGCATCCGTGAGGCCTGGAGTTGCCAGGCGGAGGGGAAGGCCCGATTCGTGTGCTCCCAGTGTCAGGAGGAGCATGGGGAGGTGCTGTGTGACTGCTGCCCCCCAGAGGCGGATGAAGTGCAGAAATCCCAGGCTGTGAAGACCTGTTTGAGGTGTGAGGTGTCGCTGTGTGCCAGCCACCTGCAGCCCCACCTGGAGAGGCCGGCCTTCAGCAACCACATGCTGGTGGATCCATTGGGGGACATTTCTCATCGAAGGTGTGCGGCCCATTCCGAGGTGTTCCGCTACTACTGTGTGGATGAGCGGGTGTACGTGTGCGGGGACTGCCTGCTGGAGGGAGCCCATGCTCAGCACAAAGTGAAGGCTCTGAGGCACGTTGAAGAGGATCTGAAGGTCAGTCTGGTGTTTCTACAGCCACCTTTATGTCTGTTTATAATCAACAACACTCCTAAATGTGGGATATCACAGGTGATTCTCCACACGCTGCTCATCAAAGCAGAAAACAAGCTGAAAGATGGGGAGCGGATTCTGAAAGAGAATGAGAACATTGATTCCTCCATGGCTGTGAGTCCAAAGATTTAATTGGTGCAGTAATTGGTGAAGGGTTTTCGTAAGGTCACATCCATCTAGAAATGTTTCCAACATTCCAGGACTCCCTGAGACAAGACGACGGTCTGGTGGAGCGGCTGGACTCGGACCTGCAGGTCCAGGTGAAGAAACTGGTGCTGGCTCTGAAGGGAATCACCAAGAGGGAGCGACAGCAGGTCCTAGAACGCTTACACCAAGACTGCGCCAAAGTGAGGGTCGACATGAACCAGACTGTTAACATCCAGCACTACCTGACCCTGCTGCTGGCAGAGACGGACCCCTTCCTGCTCATCTGGGTACGACTGCTGTTAAATGAATCTAGGCTACATTTAAAGAGTCAGTGTCACTTCAGATGTGAGTCAGGTTGCGGTCATTAATAACTAATGAAGACGATGCTTTCAAGTATGACGTTACAACACCAAGTGGTTTGGGTTGTACTGTAACAGACACGTTGTGTGGCACATTTGTGCCAAGCCTCAAAGGACAAGAAGGATAGTGGCCAGATCCTTCATTTTAATTTGAAAAGTAATTTTAACGGAAACACATTTAAAAATCCATTCCACTTAGTCCAGTGCATGGTCTCTGTGGTCCACAACAGTAAGATACGTATAACAAAATATGACATTTAACAACCCCCTGGTTTCATTTTTTTAGGATTTGTTTAATTAATGTCAGGAAATTATTCAGGTCAGAAATGTGTGAGGACATTCTCCAGATTCTTGGAGAAGATAAAGAGTTGCCAACATGTATTTGTCATTACTATTGTAGTCAGTGTACAGGTTATGAGTCGTGTAATCTGAATAGAAAAGTGTGGGTGGGGGTGAAAGGTTGGACAGTTTTATTCCTGAAGAAACTGAATTTTACTCTGCTGAATGCAAATCCCAAACCTTGTATTGTGCCTAAATCTGATTTACCACATAATCTGAGGGTCTGTTTCTTGTTCCATTTGAGTCTAGGCTAAAGTGAGAAGTATAAAAATGTTTGAATCCTGTGATTAAAAAAATGAGTTGGTAAAAAAAAAAATGAAATGATCAGGTTTTAAAGTTTTTTGAAAATCACTTTTGACATTGATTTTATCATCTATTTTGATGCATCGTCACCTTTTTTTCCACAGGCCTTTCAATCAGAAGACACAAAGTAAGTTTACTCAAACTGTGTGTTATAAATCACAACTTCTAACTGAATGGAAGTTCCAGACTGAGGTTATTAGCAGTAGATACAGTACTGAGAAAAACTAAGTGGAAAAATTACCCGCAAAAACTAGAAGAGCACAACCCAGTATCTCCTGTTTACGTATTGACTGAAAATGCATCAAACTTTATATCTTCCTGAGAACCAAGTCATTTATTAACGTCTACATTTTGATTCCCATACCCACCTAAACACACGAGATATCAATGGAAAGGCCATAATTTAAGCACATCAGGTCTCAGAAGAATATTGGTACTTCAACTGAATCAAATGACCGAATCCAAAAACAAATATCTTCTACAAAGGACACAAATAATGGGTTGGTGCTCAGGAGGACATGAAAAAAGCAAACACTCTATCAAGTATTAAGCTTTGTGTTTGTAATATATTCTGTCTTGAGTTGCATTGATATTTAACACTTGACTGTATTGGAGAACTGGACTGAGTGTGAGTGATGTCAACCATGGAAAAACTTGCTTTATGTATCAATGAAATGAAGTCAATTCATTTGCTATTTTTCCACAATACAGACGCTGCCATTTAGAGAAAGATGAGGTTAGTAAGCAGTGATTGGTCCAAATCAGTCTAAATCACGTGTCAAAGTCAAGGCCCGGGGGCCGGATCCGGCCCTCTGGGTAATCATTTCCGGCCCTCCAGATCATTTTATTTTATTGTTGTTAATGCCTCGATATTAACTTGTGGTTATTTCTAACTTGTGAATCTGTCAGTCAAATGACTTGAATGTTTGACGTGGGGGCCAGTAGGCTCCACCTACTTTTATAGAGGTATCAGATTGGTCAGTTTATGACTTGAATAACTTACATTGAAGAAAACTGTGGAAGAAAAAAAGGATTTGCAAGAACATGTTAATTAAAAAAAGGTACCACAGCAAGGATGGTTTTTCTGGTAAATAGAATGACATTAAAGTTTCTTGGAGCCAGCAGCGGCTTCCTATTCAGAACTCAAGGCATGAAGAGCCACTCAGTCCAGTTCTTTTATGCAGTCAATGTATTTACCCCAAATCCTAGACTGTTGATGGAAGTGTTGGTTACTTCAGTTTGACACAAACTCTCACCGAGGTTGAGGTT
Source organism: Oryzias melastigma (assembly GCF_002922805.2). NCBI lineage: Eukaryota > Metazoa > Chordata > Actinopteri > Beloniformes > Adrianichthyidae > Oryzias > Oryzias melastigma. The sequence goes on from NC_050528.1 coordinate 22,984,056, forward strand.
TTAAAGTTTGACCATTGTTTACTGCTTGAAGTTTTAGCATGAATATGTTTTTAGCTTGGAAAAACTGCAATTTAAAAACACATTCCCATTTCTATACATGAGCTGCTAATTTAACATGTTGCAACTAAAGCTACACACGCATGTAAACTGGACTGATTATCTTAGATGGCTCCCATATAATTTCTGATCAATGAAAATGGCCACAAACACACATAGTTGTTAGGAATACAATCCAAAGTACTGTACTCCAATTTTTTTACACAATAAGTTCATTTTGGGTGTGAAAGTTGGTCTTTCTACTATAACAGTCAATGGAAAGTTAGCTCCTAGTGGTCATTCGATGAACTGTAACTATTATGTTTTACTTCAAATTTGGGTGTTTCACTGAAATCACACGAGTTTGTCTCCCATGAGAGTGTGTTTGTTGTCCACTTGTGTATTCCAAGTTCAGTAGTTGTGGCTAGAAGAGTGCGTGTTTGCTCAAACCTGAAAACTTTAACACTTTACATATATGGCTTTTGCATTCCAGGTTATTAGCTGACCTGAATTGCCCAATTTTCAAGCCTGTTCCCGTCAGTCTGGACAGGAAACACATCCTGGAAGACATTGAGGGAAAATATCGTGAGTTCATCACAGCAACACTCCGCTGCCTCACTGACCTCAAACGGGAGCTCTGTAAGTACCAGGACACTCATGTGTGCCCATATATTTTTAGCATGATTGTTAATAACTAGCAGAAAGTTTTGGCATCACTTTTTGTTTTATTAACTGAACGAGTAGGAAAATACAAATGAATAATTAAAGGAAACATATTTTCTAAATGAGGACTGCCTTGCATGTGCAATAAGCCCCTAGTGGTTAAATAAGGAACTTCGGTAATTTCTTAATCAGTTTTTTTTAACTATGATCATTTTTTAATCTAATTTTAAAGTGTTCCCAGTGGTCTTTCAGTTATGACTTTACAGCTAAAATGAAAAAGAAAATATGTGTCCTTTTAGGATATAGTTTCTGCAGATCAGCAGTAGTTCATCAGGAATTGTCAGATTTGTGAAACTGTTGGCACTGAGTAACCCCGTCCTCATTTCCCATCATCCATGTGTTTACATGCACTCCCACTAGCTTACAGCCCCTAAAACCCCGACCTAACAAACAAAAACGTCATCTGATATTGGAGCTATACATCCGTACAGTTTTGAACCAGATGCAAGCTAAGGCGAGGAACACATAGACTTGCTTTTTCAATCTGAATTTTTTTTGTTTGCTTCTAATTCACATCATTTGATTAAATACATACTCAGAAATACAAGTTTTTTGCTTAATTACGTCCTCCATCGTGAGGATAAAAACACCAAAAACACAATTTTCATTGCAGTAAACAAGATTTGATCCAGAAGGTTGAGGGTTATCTTTTGGTCTTACTCAGTTTTAAGATTCATATTAGATAAAAGCAGGAAGCTGGACAATTCAGCTCTGATCCTACAAGTCTGAAAACTGACCTTTCTTCAAAAACCCCTAAAAAAAACTTAAAAAGATAGAAGAAACCTCCTCTTTCCACAACAGAAGATTACTTAGCAGCATCTCAAATACTTTTTAAAATAGCTGTAGGTAATGCATTTATAGGTTTTATATAGTAAAACATTGTAAGATGCTCTCCCAAACAATACATTAAAAAGTTATTTTAAATACAAATATTCTTAAAGTGCAGTGTATTTTTGTTTTATTTACTGTCAGCATTCTTTCATTCTACATCTGCAGTGACCAGTCCTTTAACTTTGGACACCAACACTGCCCATCCTCTGCTGAGCATCTCCGATGATCTGCGCACCGTCACTCGTGTTAAGAGCCGCCTGCCCTGCGCTGCCCATCCCGAGCGTTTCGACCACTGGCCGCAGGTCCTCGCTGCCCAGACCTTCTCCTCTGGAACCCACTACTGGGAGCTGGAGGCCGAGGGATTCTGGGATGTAGCAGTCTGCTACCGAAGCATTGGACGCAAGGGAAAAGAAGACAATGCTTTTGGAAACAATAAGGTATGGCATTTATCAAATGAAGTTTTGTCGTTTTTGTGGGGAGGGGTTGGTATTTTGCTGTTTTCAGACAACTCAATGTTGAGTGGTGTGCTTTCCTCCTTCCATCCCCAGGTGTCCTGGAGTTTGACACAGCAGCACGACAAAAAGCTTGCGGCCTGGCACAACCGGAGGAAGACCCGCCTCTCGTACCAACTGACCAGCAACAGAGTCGCCGTTGCCGTGGACTACAGCACGGGGACCATCACCTTCTCTGAGGTGGGAGCAGCCAACAGCCTGACCCACCTGCACACGTTCTCCTCCAGCTTCACCCAGCCTTTGTGCTTGGGCTTCGGACTCTACAAAGCTGAGCTCAAAAGTCGCATCTCCATCGTCAAAGTCTGAAAAACGAAAGAGAGGGTTCTTCAGAAATGTTGATGTTTACATTGAAGCTGCTTCTACCGGGAGTTTCTTCAAGTGGAACGGGATTCTGATGGACACATTTTAAAATCTGCCTTTGTTTTTTCCTTCAAAACTGTCTAATGTGGTTGGTTCAAATGTGGAACAGTGAGAATAAAGAAAGTTTAAATATGTTCAATCAAAACCTTGACAGTATTTTGTTTTTTAAAATTTAAAATTTGGGAGCAAATTACTGAAATCCTCTGCAAAGTTTGTGCTTCCTCTTTCAGAACTCTTGTGTGATTAAAACACAATAATCACATTTATTGACAAGTGTAATCAAACGCATCAAATCAGTAAAACTGACAATGAATATTAGTTATAAAAGATGGAATCATTATTTGCATTAAAAAGTCACACAAAAAAATAAGGAATGTTTTTTTTTTATAAAAGATAGACTCACTGAGCTCCTGTCTAATAATATGAGTTGACACAATACATTTTGCTAAAATATGAAATGCAAAAATTTACCAATATGTTTAAGGACTCACTCCATTTAAAATCATATTTTTTAACATGTTCTTGTGGGATATTTTGTCATGATGGAGGGCAGATATAGTAATTTAAGCTTGAAGGGTTTTTGAGTATTTCGTCATTTAAAGCGTTTAGATGAAAAAAGGCCTTTAGCAGTGCTGTAGGTGCTACAGTTGGAGTTCTGATACATCCACTCTATTACAAATGGATCTATGTACGTTTTTGTCCGAGCTGGCTCAAAGCCGGATAGTTCTAATATTGATCGACACTTTTGTTGCATCGGTAATGTTAGGTTGGGGTTGTCAGAGGGCTGTAAGCTAGAGTGTAAACAGATGAATGTTGGGAAGTAGGGGCTACAACTCAGGTTCAAATTTCGATTGATTGACTACCGTTCTATAGAAAATATGTCCTAGAAAATGACAAAAGTTTTTTTAATCATGGGAAAAATTGCATAACTGTAATTAAAAGACCACTGGGAACAATTTTAAGATAGATCAACATATAATCAGAGTGCCTTTAATATAATCATTTTTAAATAAAAATGTTGTTTTTAAAGAATTTATTTGTGACATTGGTACGGTATGTGATTTTTTAAAATATTTTTTACGTATTTCCTTAATTTAAGTCTTTTAATAATGGAAGCTGAAGCACGTTTTCAGGATAAACTCTGAGTTAGACACAAAATGACACATCTACAAGATAACCTGTTAAGAAATGGTTATATTTTCAGCTAAATTTGATAGAATAAACCATTTGAAGACATATAAGAACAATGAAACACAACCAACATCTCCAGAGCTTTTTTGAAAGTACAAGACATTTTTTTTGTTGTTTTTGTTAACTTTGATAGAAAAAAGCCCCAAAAAGCACTCAGTGCTCACTTTGCTCTTTAAGACTAAATCATTTTTCTTTATTTCACCGTGAAGAGTGGGTGGAACGGGGAGGGGGAGAGAAAAGAGGAGTTGGGAGGGTTGGTTCACAGGGAAAGAGGCAGATCGGAGCAATCTGTGAAGTGGCTGCGTTCGTCTCAGCTCTGCTCTGTGGGATAATGTGACCGAAGAGCCGCAGAAAGACGTTTCTGAACTTCCTTTCAAACCTCAGCTGGAAGGAAAAATCTGCTTTGGCTGATTGCAGAAAAAAGGTAATGTTCACTCAGATTTTAGTCCTCTGTTGAATCAGATTTTTAAAACCCTTAATGTTTTTTTTTTAATCAGTTAAGGGGAAACTTTACTATTTAAGATAAAAACAGTCAATTTGAAATATCAGAAAAAGATTGCTGAAGCTCTAGAGAGAACAAAGCAGATAAAAGGAGCAATCTGAAAGGCTGCATGTTTACGAGAAAGTGTGAAGTTAGGTGAGGGAAGCAGCAAAGAGGTTCTTGTGAAAGACAGATGGTCACTCAGTGGAGTTGTTCCCCCACACCATCTCCTCCTGGCTTCTACATCCTTCCCCCTGTCACCTCTCCAAAAGCCGACATCATCAGTTTGTCTCCTCACTGCTCCATCGTCCTACAGAGATCTGCCTTCTCTTCTCGCCAGCTCTGATTTGACGCCTGTCTCGTCTTTTTTTGTGCTGAGGTAATCAACTTTAAAATCCTGAGAGCTTTTTTCAGTGTTTGTGATTGTCTTTCAGCTTTTTAAGGCATATAAAAAAAGTGTTTTTGATTGACAGCTGTGACCTGTGAGATTCATGTGGGCCATCTGCTGACTCAGCTGTTTGACCTCTGGGGTCAACTCTCTGGATGTCACATTTACAACTGATTTTTCTATTAATTCAATCAAAAGTTTTTTTTAAACCGTAAATGTTTTGAAAGTTACATCTCAAAGGATTCAAAGTGAATGTGTGAGAATCAAGCGGATGTTTTGTCGACCCTTCAGGGTTCAGCCATGCACCTCGGGTCAGACGCCCTGATCCTGCTGAGTGTGCTGCCGCTGCTGCTGTGGGGAACTCTGGGATCCGGAGAACAGAACGACACAGAGCCCATCATACTAGAGGGGAAATGTTTGGTGGTGTGTGACTCCACTCCTTCGTCCGAACCTGCCGGGAACGCTTTGGGGATGTCTGTCCGCTCCGGATCCGGCCGAGTGGCCTTCTCCGCCAGCCGCCAGACCAACCACGAGCCCACAGACATGAGCAACCGCACCATGATCATCTACTTTGATAACGTGAGTTTCTCTGTCTTAAAGGGAGACCAGGACCGTTAAATATATCACATTCTTTCCTAATGTAGAATAAAGTAACAGAAGTAACAAAACGTAGGATTATTACTACAAGAAATAGTTCAAAAACAAAAAAAATGGGCTAAAAAATTACAAAAAATTCTTACTTTAATCAAAAAAATATATTTACTATATGTTTTCTTAAACTAATAATATTTTGCTATTATAAAACTTTCTTGATAAGATAATTTCTCTTGAAAAACCCTAAAATGAGACATTTTGTCTTGAAGCAAGAGGCTTTTTACTGTCTTAAGATTCCGCTTTTGCTGATGCTACTGCTGCTATTTACCCTTGAAAACCCTTTAATTTCATCCTCAAAGCCTCCAGCTCACTGTTTTTCCCTAATTCTTTGCTCAGATTTTGGTAAACGTCGGGACTCATTTTGATCAAGAGAGCAGCATCTTCTTGGCGCCTCGAAGAGGAGTTTACAGCTTCAACTTTCACGTCGTGAAGGCCTACAACAGACAAACCATTCAGGTGAGCTTAAATCTCCTCTTTGACACTTTTTTTTTTGGTCACCTAAGTTGATTTTAAATTCAAGTATTGCATGTCTGTCAGGTGAGCCTGATGGTGAACGGCTGGCCGATGATTTCTGCTTTTGCCGGAGACCAAGACGTGACCAGAGAAGCTGCGACCAACGCGGGGTTGGTGATCATGGAGAAGGGGGACAAGGCGTACCTCAGACTGGAGAGAGGAAACCTCATGGGGGGCTGGAAGTATTCCACTTTCTCCGGATTCCTGGTTTTTCCTTTGTGAGGACGGTGGAAAACTTGAAAAGGAATTGGATGCAGAATTGGATGTTAAAGGGTAAAAAAAAGAAAAAAAATCTAAGATGGAATTTTCTTATCAAATAAAGTGCATGAAAGGGTGACAGTTATGCAGAAATGTATGCATAAAAGGAAATATATATCTATAACATTTATTTGCTCTCATTTTTCTGTAAAAATATATTTTAAAAGTTTGTTTTAAAAAACAATTACCTGTGAAAACAACAAATGACCAATATAGGTTTTGGTTGCAAGATTATATAAAGATTTTTTTTTAAAAATACTGAATTTCTCCCAATGGAACCCACCTAACTTTGAAAAGACTGCAAGATCAGCCCCATAGAATAAGTCATTAAAGGGTACATATATATATATATATATATATTCAGGAGTAAAAAGATATAATCACAATTCATTTTTTTCAAGGTTTGCGATTAATTAGTTACTTTTTTTTATCAATTCCTGGCTCTATATATGTATTTATATGTAATTATATATAATGTATAAATACATTTCTATATACATATACAATGTATGTATATATACAAAAAGTAAGAACATTTTTATTAAAAACAATGTTTTTTTTTTTTTGCTTTCTTAACACTCAGTTTTTTTGTAGTGCACCTTTATTTGAAAGTGATGTTTGAATAATGTCCTTCTACATGCCTATCAGTACCATGCAACAGATGTTTATTTACTAATAAATTTCTATAAAGAACTATTAAAGTAAAGTTACCTACAATTGAGTGAGCATCGTTTTTGTGCAGAAATAAATGAAGTGAACTGTATTGTATTGATTGCTTCAGGCGTGGCTGTTGAATCTTTTCACACGAAGCAGAATTTCTCTTTTATGGCACGCTTGCCCATGCCACGACAGCGGTTTGTAAATATAGCTCCCACCCACAGAGCTGCCATTGGCTTGGACCAGGCAGACCAGCATGGGACCGAGTCGAAGTGCCTGGTAGGGCTGATGGTCTTTGCAGGACTGCAGGCAGATGGAGGCTTTGGCGAGTGAGCAGGCTCATCTCTGTGGGACTACCATGGATAAAGTGTGGTGCACTGTCACATGGAGTCATTCACGCTTCCCTGGCTTCGGGCCGCTCTTATGAGTATTCCTACATGCCCAATATCATTTATTTATGGTTTATGAGCTCTTGAAATGGAAATGTGACACATCCTTACTGATGACCAATAAATCAACAAGCTAGAAGCTTCTTTCTTGCTTTCAAAATGTGTCACTTCCTTGTTATCAAACTGCTTAGAACCAGTGCTTCTTCAACCAACCATGACGAGGAAACTTACTTCAGTGCCCCAACTCTTCTCTCCTGACTAAAGTCTTTCAAAAGCTGATTTCTGTGCAGAAGTTACGATGAAAACTTGCTTTGAAAAGCAAATACTATGTGTAGTTCATACTTAAGTTGCTAGAATTTGTTTGCTAGTGTGATCATTTTTTGGGGGAAAAAATTTCCTCACATGAATGAGTGTGTGAGGTTCTATGTGAGGTCTAAAACTGAGAATTATTATAGCCCATTTTGAAATTTCTGTTTTCATTTTCAAAGTTTTTAAAAATGAATATATATATGCAATACTATAATATAAATTAAGATCATTTTTAATAGAGTATAGAGGCATGAAACAGGTGGAAATACAAAACCCTAAACATTCAGCTGTGCTTCACTAACAATATGTTGTTGCTGTTTCTAACCACTAGAGGACGCCAAATCACAGTCGTGCTCACTCAAATTACACTCAAATACACGCAATTTTTATATAGAAAAAACAGTTATTGTTTTCTGTAATATTTCATTATCAATAATTTCAAATTTGTGCATATTTTGTATTTGTGTAAATAATGTACTTGGAAACAAATCAAAAATTCTATATTACTTTAATAATGAAAGCCCATTCTTTAACAGGGGCCAATGCTATAAAACGCTATTTAAACCTATGATGTAATTCACAACCAGCAATCAAGGGGGTGCAATCATTTAGATAAGACTGGAGAAGGGTCCTAAAATTTGCGTGGATGGCCTCAAAGTCCCATATATTAAAGCAGGGGCATCCGCGGAGGTAATGTTGAAGATCACCGAGTCAAACGGTCCCAGCTAGGCCGCAATTATTGCTAACTCAACCTAGCTTGGACAGGAATCCCGCCCAGCGGTAGTGGAGGAACGTGACGGATGGGCAACCAGACCAATAGGAGCGCTACTTGTTGCCGGCTCCGTGTGAAATCAACCAATCAGCGATCGCGAGGGTCCCCTTTCTACGCTCTCTCTGGCAAGAAGTTAGTTCCTGCTCTTCGCTGGCCGTTTCCTGTAATCGTACAGTGTTGTGAGACGGAGAAAGCCATGTGTGTCGATGCAAAGGTAAATTTAGCAGCCTGAAATTATTACTGCGAGAGTTGGGGCGTTAGTTGCTACGGTTATTTTCAGGATTTTTTGTCGAAAATGAGTCTCGGAGCATTCGAAACAGCATTGCGGCCTAACCTGTGTCTGAACGTTGACGGGCGATGGTTATTGTGGCACGTTGCTTTGGTTTGGTCCGGTTTGTTGATGAGATTGAAGGAGTCCGGTGGACTGAATGGGTGGTTGTAAATGACAGAGAAAGAAACCAACGACCCAACACGTACAATTAGCGCCATTTATTAGTGTAAATAGCACCCTTTCCTGTGCTACTTCATACGCTTTTGTGCAGAGCACTGTTTGGTCGTGGTAGAAGCTAATGCTAACCGACGGTTTTGTAAGAAAAGAGCGGAGAGGAGAGCATCGTAGCTGTCCAGCATCAGTACCCCACCGTGTCTCACTTCACTTCAAACGGTTTTATTTTACCAAGTTCCCTCTGACGCTGTGTAATAGTTCATTTAGGGCTGCAGATTTGTATTAATACTTTTTGAAACCTTTAGTTTCACATTGTAATAGACTCCAAGATTAGCAAATGAAATCGTTTTTTAAATCGAGTTTCCAAACTATTTCTTCACAAACAAATGTGTATTTTTTCGGAAAAAACTTTATTTTAACGTTTATTGCAGCATTTATCCTACAGGCATATACCAAATATGAAATGGGATGTACAGTTTTCTTTTAATAACAGTTTAATTTGCATTACAATTCTGGCTTTAAATAGAAATGTTTGTTTTTTTACCTTAAATATTTTAGTTCAGACTGGGTTTTTTTTAAATCTGAAGTTTAAAGTTAAAAAAAAGACTTTAAAACTTAAAAATATTCTAATCTTTCTATGTTTTTATTTTTTTTCCAGTTGCTCACTTAAAAGTTAAGAAGAATTGGAAACCAACCACAGAACTTCCACCTCTTGAGTTCTTTAGCCGCGCTCTGCCCGTCTCCCTCTGTGGAGTGGGCAAAATGGCAGATCCCATTATGGACCTCCTGGAGGACACGCCCCTGTTCAACCTGGATGGCCTTCCGGATGACACATTTTCCCAGGGTTCTTCAGACCCGGTGGAAGAAGCTTTAAAGCTGGCTTTGGGGCAAGTGGATCCAACGATGGACGCAGATCCCACCCCTGACCTCACGGTTAGCTCCAACCTCGGCGTTCCTGTAGCAGCGTCTGCCTTCCTCGACCCGGCGTCTGTGCAAGTTTCTTCACAGCCAGTGCCGGTCGCTCAGACTGTTTCTGCCGCTCCGGTTCCCACCATGACTCCTGCCACGGTTGAGGCTGTACCTCAGGTGCAACCCCAGGCCGTCATGCCTATTACCAGCAACAGCAGCGGGATCGGTAGTAGCACTGTCCTTCTGGGTTCACCTCTGACTGTTTCCAGCCCCTCGGCTACCTCCGCCACCACGCAGCAGCTCACACAGATAGCGCACCAGCTCACTCCCCAGCAATTAGCCGCTATAACGCAGCAAGGGGCTGGGAAGATTGTCATCCTAAAAGGCCCTCAGGGCCAAGCCCAAGTGTTGCAGACTGTATCGGGCACTACACCCCAGACGGGCGGAAAGGTCATACGTGTTTTGTCAGGCACTCCGCTTAAGCCTGGGATGTCTATATTGCAGGGGGGCACAATCTTGAATCAGGCCAGTCCGGGACAAGCCCAAGTCAAGGTGAGTGCTGCAGGAGTGCAGCGGCTTCTGCAGTCTCCCAACGGGCCGGTGAAACAAGTGTTGCTCACATCCATGCCTCAGCAGGTACAGCAGACACAAGGCCAGCCTGTGCAGGTGCAGATTGCTACACAAGCACAGATGGCTCAGGGCCAGACCACAGTTCAAGTTCAACCCCAGGTCCAGGCTGCTCAGGTACATCATCAAGGCCAAGCTGCTCAGATCCAAGTCCAACCCCAAAGTCAGACCGCCCAAATCCAGGTCCAGACACAGGGTCAGGTCCAGCTCCAGTCACCTTTACAGGCACAGACTCCGGTAAGCGCCACCTGTAGAGGTCAAACACAAAGTTTATTGTAATTCAGTATCATAAAACATGATGTTTAGGAGAAACACAACCATGTCCTCATAGTTTCAATCTTCTTCCCATTGCAGGGTGGTGAGGCAAAGCGCATCACCTTGGTTCTCCAGCAGCCGTCCCAGACTGTGTCTGCTACTCCGGTGGGTCAAGCTGTCGCCACTCAGCAGCAGGTCACGCAGATCCAGGCGACTCCAGCTGGCCAACAGCCGCAGCAGCAAGCCACTCGACTGGTGCTTGGTCAGCTACCCGGTGGAAAACTTGTGCTCCAGGGAAGTCAACTCGCAGCCCTGACTCAGGCTCGAGCAGCGGGCCAGGCAGGGGGGCAGCCCAAAGTCCTCACCCTTCAGCTGCAAGTGCAACAGCAGCCCAACCAACAGGGGGGCGTTAAGGTGAGAGGAGATCTACTCCAGAGATTCTGATTTCTTTCTGCCAAAACAATTCTGGAGTTTCATCAATGTCACTTCATTTTCCTGATGGACTTCATAGTCCAACCAATTTGATCATACGTGTGACTTCATTTCTTAATGGTGCAACCAACAGAAATCTTCATGTAGCATTCAGAAGGATGTGAGTAGCTAGCCGCATCTGATAAACGGTGGATGTAGCCTCAGATGATAAGTATTTTAAGAGTTAAGAATTTTCAGGTTTGGTCCGTATGAAAATTTTAAAGACTCTGACCCACTCAACATAATTATTATACTCCCAGTTGTGTGATGGTTTGGACTCATCGCGTTGGTGATTTGATTAGCAATCTTTCTAATCAGCTTGATCAGTTCCCAGCACGCTGATTGTTGTGAGGAATAGATTGTCCTACAGAAATAACGGCTATTGCAAGATCCTAAATGTAGGTGGAATGACGCAAAGCACTGATTCCACGCAACGCCGTCGGTTCTGCACGCACCATGGTTAAAACAAGTCACTTCAATGAGCAGGAGACAGCTGCTTGCTTCAGTTAATGAGAGGACTATATGAGCACTTTTGTTATGTAAATGTGGGCGTTTAATTTATGGATTAAAATATTATCAGAACAAACCAATTTATTTTTTTCTCCTCAACTATATTTTCTTTAGCTTTTTGCAGGTGAGAGAGATGGGCAGCTTTTAATAATAGAAGAACCAGTGCATTATGCAGTAATATTACATTTGGTGACATTTGTGTTTATCACAGCACAAAGAGAAGAAAGAATAAAGCTGCTGAGAACACAGTTTGAGGGTTGTTTACAATGTAATAAAGGGTGTGTTTGCTTCAATTTAGTGCAATTAAAAGTATTTGTTTTAATGCAAATTTCAGTGCAAAAAGTGAAGGGAAGAGGATTAAAAGAAAAAAAAGTCAGATTTAGACTTTAAAGAAGAAACAACTCATTGTGAGACTGCTAATTCAACCATCATCTCGGGGGTTAAAAAAAACGTGAGGCATACTGGTGCAACCCATCCAAAAAGTTAGTCTGACATCATAAATAACCGCAAATTTATTACTTCTATGGGATTTCTGTTTTATTTTTATATTTTTTATACCCACATTGCAAAAGCACAATTCCTTTAATCTAGTGGTCTTCAACTCCTGGGCCAGGGACCGGTACCGATCTGTGTACAGTTGGTACCCGACCATAGAGAGAAAAAAAAAAACTGCAGGGATCACTTCCATTTTATTTTTGATCTGATTCTGAAGGAAGTTTTATTTTGAAAACCTACTGGATTCTCCCCACCACATCTAGCTCATTCTTGATGAATAAAAAGTTGTAAAAAATGTATACACTACTTTCTTAAATCTACTGTGCTATCTGCTTAAAAGAAGCTTCCAAGCTACCAAAGTTAACAAAAACAGAACAAAAAAAGTTTGTTTTCGTAAAGAGTCAGTGATTAAACTGAGGAAGAGTCTTTGACCTCAAAGAAAAAAGAAAGCTGAATTTAGTAAACAAAAAACAAGATTTTACTTGAAATATGGATATGTTGCAGCAGTTGTTTCCACACACCATAAACCGGCTGTCAAATGTTTCGAAGATGCTGCTAATAAAAGATACATTTATTATTACACATATAAAATTCCAGTTTGGTGAAATTGTATTCACCACACCTTAAAAGTTGAAAGTTGAGGATGCACATAAATGTTAAGTGTAAGCTTTTAATAAACATAAGAAAATAGTTGCCCTCTTCAGCCTCAAACGGGACCATCGGTGAAAATATAAATGAGCATTGGCCCGAAAAGGTTTGAGAACCACAAAATAAAACAGAAGAGTTAAAGATGCATATATTATAGGATAAAAAATAGAAAATCTGGACAATTTTCTGTCATAAAACCATAGGAAAACATTTAGGGTTTTTGAAGGGTTATCCCATTCCAGAACTTTAACAACACAAAAGTTTTAGCAAAAATGCAAGAAGAGATTAAAATTGCGCCCATGTTTCTATTCTTACAGATCTGTTAGATAATTTTGTTGATTGATTTGAATTTTTTTGCCAGACTACAGCATTTGTCTGAGACATGCAAAGTGAGTTTTGCAATAGTTCTTATAGGAAAAGGCACTTTTTTTATATATATATATAAATGTGCCCAAGATTATCCAGCCTCAATGGAGATTCCCTTGGTGCCTCTGCAAGTTTCTCTTCTAATTGGCACAAGGGCAGTCACTGTTGTGAACGTTTTTGTGAAGGTCGAATTCTCCAGAGCCAGGATCTCAAATGGGAGTCTTGGAGCTCTTCTCACCTGTTTGTTTGTTCAGGAATCCATGCTTTACTTTTTGCTTTTCACCTGGATCAGGTGTATCCTGCCGGTAAGAAGCAGGAAGGTGTGTGGGATTCATTGCGGCAGATTTTAAGGACTGTTGGTTTGACAGCCCTGTACTGGAGGAGGTGGCAAGTAAATTTTATGAAGACGTTGAGTGCATTTGTGTTGTGAACCAGTGTAGAGATGGCCAGGGCTACAAAAGGCAGATATGTGGTATGTGCGTCCATCTTTGAAGGAATTTGGATACTGTATTTTCATGGGAGAAACAAAGAAAGAAAGGCTCTAGGATGATGTCATGAAATGGGCGGCAGCCACACGCGGCAGCAGGCGGAGCTTCACGAATCGAGTCATTTTAGTTCCGGGTCGAAAAAAACTCACGAAAAATAATATTTCATCATTTGTTTTTAGTGTTCCAAAGGTAATATATGATCACATATATGGATATAGTTCACTCTGAAAGGCTTAATAAAATAATGGCGTGGCCCCTTTAAAAGCCAATAAGGCAGCCGTGTGTCATTGACAAATCATAATGTTTGTCACAACAATGGAGAAAATGAGAAGCTTAAAGAGAAGCATGGTGCTTTAATGTAGTAACATGCATGAACTTTTAGCTGAAAATCCTGCAACTATCGCATTTTAAGCTCCAAAGCAGATTTCTCGTCAAATATGGGCATTAATACTGAATACTGAACTGAATTTACGATGCTAAATGTGCCTGGTGTGACTTTACATATAACACAACTTGTCTATACTTTGAATTTTAATTTATACGTTTTTCTTGACAAACACAACTTGGAACAGCCTTGCTTTGTTGTTGAATCATCTTTTGAGTCGACTCCACAGCTGTTTTTTTTGCATATAATAATTTTCTTATTTGTTTTATTAATTGCAGTGCTTTTTTATACATTGCTTCTTTTGTTTTGTCCACAAAAATCTGATTTAAGATGTTTCTTTTTTGTTTGAAGGCAACAACAGGTATCTAAAAAGGAATCAACAATCGAACAGTCAAATCTTTATACCTTTTTCATTTCTGAATCAATATAGATCTTACAGAAATTTTATTTAAAAAAAACATAGATTTGGAAAAAAAATTCATGTGATGTATTTTTTCTGCTCAAACAGGTTGTTTTTCTATATCCTTCTATTGAGCCCAAATAAATCAAACTGAAAAAGTCTAGATTTTCACTATTGACTGTATATAGATAACTGGACTGCGTGAGCATGACATCAACCATAGAAAATGCCTTCTAATCTAGCTCTAACGAAATGAAGCCAATTCATTCCTCATTTTTCGGCGATCCGGACGTCGCCATGTTGGATCCAGACGACAGTGATTGGTCTGAGTCGACATTCCTATGGTAACTACTGTAGACAATCAAGAGTGAGCTTGTTTGAAGTTCACATCCTTTCCACTTACAGCGGGCTCGGGAGAAGTTGTCAATCGAATGTTTGAGGTGGGGGCCAGCGGCTACCACGTGTTTTTTTTCACTGAGGCATTTGATTGGTCAGTTTAAACGTTGAATAACTTGCAACGAAGAAAAAATATGGGAAAAAAGGGTTAACAAGAAGATTTTAAGAAAAAAGTATCGTAGCAGGAATGGTTATTCTGACAAATAAAATGACTGAATAATAACTATTTTTCAGTAGAAGTCAACGGAATTTTGACTTCTAGGAGCCAGCAGGTATTTCCAATTTGGAACATGAGTGGGGAGGGGTCACTCAGTCCAGTTCTCTATATACAGTTGAGGATTTGCATCCATGAAAGATGCTTGTTTTTACACCTCCATTAAAGATTGATTTGTTTTGTGTCCTGTTCACACATTTTTCTTTTTTCTTTCAAATGACAGTTTCTTAATTCTTTTGTCGTCATACCGACAGTATCAACTTGTGTCAGGAGCTGGAAATACGGGCAGTCCGCAGGTTTTGCAGATATCCCAGGGTCAAGGAGGACAAAGAGTTGCAGTGCCGCTCAAGATGCTTCTACAGCCACAGGTGAGCCTCCAGATTTACATGAAAGTACAACAAAACTGGATGTTTGAAAACCTAAAACAAAAACCTGTTGATGTAGACTAGCTCGGCCTCGTCAACTGGTGGCACCGTCTCTGTGGTGAAGGTCATCAACGCCCCGTCAACCGGCGCCTCGAGCTCAGCCAGCGCTCCACCCCAGGCCATCCGGATCTCCAAGGCCCCAGGCGAGCCGGCGTCCGTAAGGCGTGTGGAGATCCTCTGCAAGCAGGAGAAGGCAAACCGCATCGTGGCTGAGGCCATCGCCCGGGCCAAAGCGCGGGGCGAGAAGAACCTCCCCCGGGTCTTAAACCAAGACGAGCTTCCAAACACGCAGTCCTCCCCGGAAATCGGGGGTACCATTACCGTGGTGTCCTCGAAGAAGAAAAGCAGCGGCGGAGGAAGCAAAAAGAAAAGCCCAATGTCTGGCGGGCTGGTGTCCAAAACTCCAGCAGGGGGCGACAAAAAGGGGAAAGTGAAGATGGTGGGAGGAACTATTACTATCGCCGGAGGTGCGGTTTTGCCGGGAATTGGGAACAAGAGCAAAAGCAAAACTAAAGCAAAGTACGTTTTTTTTTTTTTAAATTATTATTATTTTTTTTTATAATAAGAGATTAATAAACCTTAAGTTTGTTTTTTCTCTTGTTGTCTTGTTCTATCTAACCCTCGTCTACATCTTGGCAGCACTATCACTCTTGTGGGAGCAAAGAAAAGGAAGAGAAATGGTTCATCTGACCACTCTGATGGGGAGCTGAGCCCTCCATCACCTGTCGCCCTGGACGACGACATGACCATGGTATGAGCACACAAGCAGGCACACAGATCAGTGACTCAATAAAAGCTGGTATAGTGGGTCACATAAGTCCTACTGTTGAAAGATTACAATAACTTTGATCTTCTCTTCTCTCCACTGACCAGAAGAGGCGTTCCAACCGCGTGGTAAAAAGGAAAAAATACACAGAGGACCTGGACATCAAAATAACAGACGACGAAGACGAGCAAGAAGACGTGGACGTGATAACGACGGCGGCAGCTGTGGCGTCAATCAGTGGAGGGACGGTGGCGCAGCTGAAGCCGGAGGTGGAGCTTGATGGTGACGGACTTCCCAGCATGCAGTTCTTTGTGGTGAGCAGGTTTTACCTCGAGAATAAACTCAAGACAGCTGGTTTCAGGTTGTGTTGAAGCTACTTTTTGTACTGCTTTTAGGAAAATCCAAGTGAGGAAGATGCTGCCATTGTAGATAAAGTTCTTTCTATGAGGATAATCAAAAAAGAGGTACTTTTTTTGTTGCATTGTTATCTTTTTGTTTCCTTTGAAGTTCATGAATCATGACTTTATACCTTCATGTCTTTCAGGTTGTTCCTGGCCAGTATACTAATGCTGAGGAGTTCTTTGTAAAATACAAGAATTAGTAAGTTTTAATATTTACTTTGACATCCTAATGAGAAAAGCCCCCTTAAAAAATTAATAAAAAATAACACACGTGCTGTTTTAACTTTAGCTCATACTTGCACTGTGAATGGGCCACTTTGGAGCAACTGGAGAAAGATAAGAGGATCCATCAGAAGATCAAGAGGTTTAAG
Source organism: Oryzias melastigma (assembly GCF_002922805.2). Lineage (NCBI taxonomy): Eukaryota > Metazoa > Chordata > Actinopteri > Beloniformes > Adrianichthyidae > Oryzias > Oryzias melastigma. Next base: position 23,000,702 of record NC_050528.1, read on the forward strand.
ACCAAACATGCACAGATGAGGCACTTCTTCCAGGAGGTAAGCAGAGGGAGGATCAGAAGTCTTCTTTTGGATGATCGATTAGATGGCTAACTATTTCTCTTTAGGATGAGGAGCCTTTTAACCCTGACTATGTGGAAGTGGACAGGATCTTAGATGTGTCTCACAGTGTGGATAAGGACAATGGCGAGGTCAGAATTTATTTATTTATTTATTTATTTTTTTTTAATGATTTTGTTATGTTATGAGTGTTAATAACTTTTTTAAAAATAACTGTCTTCTGATTTCCTTTAGCCTGTCATCTACTATTTGGTCAAGTGGTGCTCTCTGCCATATGAAGATGCTACCTGGGAGCTCAAAGAGGATGTTGATGAGGGAAAAGTCGAAGAATTCGGCAAAATTCAAAACAGACAACCTCGTCTGAAGAGAACTGTGAGATTGTTAATGTTTAAAAAACTTTTTTTTTCATTTTCACTAACAACTATTTTCTAAAAGAAAGCAGTTTTTGCATCTCCATTTACTTATTGTTTCCTGTTTGTTAAAGTTACCTTTGTTTACTTTTTTAACAAATAGCGTCATCAAAAAATTGTATGGTGCTTTAAATGTAGTAAAGTATTAAGCTCTAAAAAGTTGAACATTATTTTTTTCCTCATTTCTAATGTTTTTGCATCTTAAAAAAATAATACTTTGAATTCAGATGGAAGAGTGGGCTTTTTAAGCCTTTGTATCATATTTCTGTTTTTAGATCAAATTTTTTTTTTTGCAAATTCTACTATAGTAGATCTTGATCAATCTTTTCTTATATTTTAATTTTAAAAAGTGTCTCTTGATTCCCTTGTTTTTGTCTTCTCAGGTACGGCCGCCTGCCAGTTCATGGAAAAAGCTGGAAGAGACCCGGGAATACAAGAACGGCAACGTACTGAGAGAGTATCAGCTAGAGGGAGTCAACTGGCTGCTTTTCAACTGGTACAACAGGTATGGATTAGAATGATTTTTTATTAATCATCTTTAATTTTTTAATACAATTAAAAAAGAAAAAACTTTTTTTTTTCTATTAAAAATCATCAACCTGTTTTTTAATGTAATTTTGTGGCACTTGAATTTCATATACTCATGTAAAAACTATAACTTAACATGATAAATATATGAAAAAACTCCTCAGGATTCAGGATTCTTTCTTGTGTTTCAGACAAAACTGCATCCTAGCAGATGAGATGGGTTTAGGAAAGACGATACAGTCCATCGCTCTGCTGTCTGAGGTGTACACTGCTGGGATTCAGGGCCCCTTCCTGGTCATCGCCCCTCTCTCCACCATCACTAATTGGGAGAGAGAGTTTTGCACGTGGACCCAAATGAACGCCATCGTCTACCACGGCAGCCTGGCCAGCAGGCAGATGATCCAGCAGTACGAGATGTACTGTAAAGATGATAAGGTGCAGCTCTTGGTTGCAACTGCTGTTTCTTCACTGTAGCTGTGTAGGATGTTTGTAAGCGTTACGGTTCTGTGTGCAGGGACACTTGATCCCAGGGGCATACAAGTTCGACGCCCTCATCACCACGTTTGAGATGGTGCTGTCCGACTGCCCAGAACTGAGGGAGATCTCGTGGCGTTGTGTGATCATTGACGAGGCTCACCGCCTTAAGAATCGCAACTGCAAGCTTTTGGACAGTTTGAAAATGCTTGACCTGGTGAGCAAATCGAAATAGAGACTTTGATTAAAAGAGAAGTTTAGGTTTGAATATTTACAATCTGTGTCCCAGGAACACAAAGTGCTGTTGACGGGCACTCCTCTCCAGAACACCGTGGAGGAACTCTTCAGTCTGCTTCATTTCTTGGAGCCTGCTCAGTTCCCGTCTGAAATCGAATTTCTCAGAGACTTCGGAGACCTCAAAACAGAAGAGCAGGTGGGGCATTCTTCTGAGTTTTTCACCCCAAACCCTTAAAGTTCTGGTTTTGTCACTGCAAATGTTAAAGCTGAGGAAACACTTTGATCCTGCAGGTTCAGAAACTGCAGGCAATCCTGAAACCGATGATGCTGCGAAGACTCAAGGAGGATGTTGAGAAGAACTTGGCACCCAAACAGGAAACCATCATTGAGGTTATTCTTAAATATTTTATTGAAGTTTTCTACATTAAAAAAATGCAGCGGCTTCTAAATAGTACAAACGCAAAAGTAGCATGTTTAACCTAAACCGTTTTAGAAATCTGTAAGAAAAAGGAGATTTTTTTTTTAATATTTTTACTGCAATAAAAATGTTTCCAAACAGGTGGAGTTGACTGATGTCCAGAAGAAGTATTATAGGGCCATTCTGGAAAGGAACTTCAGTTTTCTCAGCCTCGGCGCAAACAGCAACAGCAACGTTCCCAACCTGCTCAACACCATGATGGAGCTCCGCAAGTGCTGCAACCACCCCTACCTCATAAACGGTACTGCTCTGCATCCATCTCTATCGTCATTGCTCTTTGCTTTTATGATAATCCCACATTTTGCAGGATTAGATCTCAATTTATTTGATAGATGCTCTGTTCCACTTCCCTGTACTATTCATGTAGTTGTAGCCCACAATTGAAGTTCCTAATGCTTTTATTTTATCAAGCTACAACAAAACTTGATTTTCTCTTGCTGTTTCTTTTCCTGTTTCAGGTGCAGAAGAGAAGATCGTCGCAGAGCTGAGGGAGGTGTACGACCCGCTGGCCCCTGACTTTCACTTGCAGGCATTGATTCGGTCAGCAGGAAAACTGGTGTTATTGGACAAGCTGCTGCCTCGGCTCAAGGCTGGAGGCCACAAAGTGCTCATCTTTTCTCAAATGGTTCGCTGCTTAGACATTCTGGAGGACTACCTCATCAACAAGAGGTGAGACAGTTAAATTCTAGATAAGAACCTTGAATGAGAAGAAGGTGGAACAAATACTTTTTTTTTTAATATCTAGCTGGTAAAAATTGATCAGAATTTGTATGAAGTATATGCTTTCTTTTTCCTCTATGGATTCAGTTGACTGATTACATGTTTCAAGGTTTGTGTGCTAGTTTAAGTCTTAAAATCCCTGGAATAAGTAATTTGTGAAATAAATTGGCACAAAATTATCTATCATCTTTACTAAAGCATTTGTCTAAATTAGGGGTGCAACAGATCACTAGCCACAGTTCAACATACACTCCACATGCACACAATTTAAATCAATTATCCGTTCATATCAAATGTAATTTGTGTGTCAAATTTGCGTCTTTGGTTTAACATGTGTTGAAGTCGCTGCTTGGCGCCTGTTCAGAACTGTTTATAAACTTGACGCTTCTGCTTCATGTGGGTGGAGCTTCTGTTAAAAGCTTTTCTTGACCTCGTCATGGAGGACACAGATTATGAGAGATTAAGCTTATTTGTTTTGAAGAGCTGTGCAAAAGCATCAATAAGGAGTGCACGTCTCCATATGTGGGTTCATGAAATCATTCAGACTCTCAGTGCAGAGCTGCAGCGGCATCTCCTGTTTTAAAATGATCTGAACCAAAAGTTTTGTAATCCATTGCACCCCTAAACTAAATGAAGCCTTCAAGTTTTTTTTTTCTTTTTTTCTCTGTTGAGCAACAGCAAAAGCTGTTTCTCCTTCTGGGTGAAGGAGCCAAACATGAAAAAACTTGGATTTAATGTTGGTAAAATAACAGTTTGTGGATTCAGGGGCACCACAAATGTATTGCTTTATGCAAGTTAATTGTTGATTAAGTTTTCCTGTAGTTCAGTTGACTGTAATTCTCTGTTTCAACTCGAAATATGTCTCTGTTTTTTAAAGATACCTTTATGAGCGGATAGACGGCAGAGTGCGTGGGAACCTGCGACAGGCCGCCATCGATCGTTTCAGCAAGCCGGACTCGGACCGCTTCGTTTTCCTGCTGTGTACCCGGGCCGGTGGGCTCGGCATCAACCTGACAGCTGCTGACACTTGTGTCATATTTGACTCTGACTGGAACCCCCAAAATGACCTCCAGGTACGTTATACTTGGCTAATAAAGAATACGGAAACTTAACACGATTTTTTTATATTCTGTCTTGGTTTGAAACTGAGCTTTCTTTAACATTTTTTTACAGGCTCAAGCACGATGTCATCGTATCGGTCAGTCAAAAGCGGTGAAGGTCTACCGTCTCATTACTAGGAATTCTTATGAGAGGGAAATGCTGGATAAAGCAAGTCTGAAGCTCGGACTGGACAGAGCGGTTCTGCAAAGCATGAGCGGCAACAAAGAAAGCAACAACAACGGGGTAAATAAATGAAACCACCACAGAAAGCTTTTTTCTGTAATTTGGCTTCAATCACTACTAAAAATAACTTTTTTTATTGTCTTTAACAGATCCAGCAGTTTTCCAAAAAGGAGATTGAAGATTTGTTGAGGAAGGGAGCTTACGCAGCCATCATGGATGAGAACGACGAGGGCAGCCGCTTCTGTGAAGAGGACATCGACCAGATCCTTCAGCGACGAGCCACCACCATCACCATTGAGAGTGAAGGCAAGGGCTCCACCTTCTCCAAGGCCAGCTTTGTGGCCTCTGAGAACCGCAATGACATCGCCCTGGACGACCCCGAATTCTGGCAGAAGTGGGCCAAGAAAGCTGATATTGACATGGATTCCATCAATCAGAAGGTAAGTTTCTGGCGCTTAGGAGTGTGTCCTACATCGGCTTCGGATTTAAAGGTGTTCCTCTTCTCTCCACCAGAACACACTTGTGATCGACACCCCCAGGATTCGAAAGCAGACTCGTCAGTTCTCTAGTTTACGTGGCGAAGGGGGAGACCTGTCTGATCTGGACAGCGATGACGAGTATCCACCTGCCAACTCCAGGCATTCACGTTCCTCCCGACGCGCCGACCGTCACAGCGGAGGCGGTTACGGCCGAACCGACTGCTTCAGGGTGGAGAAACACCTTCTTGTATACGGGTATGTAGATGGGTCTCCTCTGTGTGCTTTTACATTCTGAATCTAGTCGCCATTTAATTTTCCTCTCTTATCATCTTTAGGTGGGGTCGTTGGAGAGATATCTTATTGCACGCCAGATGTAAAAGGCGCCTAAGTGAACGGGACGTGGAGACCATCTGTCGTGTCATCTTGGTCTTTTGTCTCATCCATTACCGCGGTGACGAGAACATAAAGAGTTTTATCTGGGAGCTCATCACTCCACCCGAGAACGGCCGGGAACCTCAAACACTACTTAACCATTCTGGTATGTACTAACCTGCATCATTTTTATTACAGTATTTTTTGCAATGTGCCAAACTGTGCAAATTATCCAGCAAAAAAACTTTTTAAAATTTGACATCTTTCTAATATATATTTAATTTATAAAAATATTTTTGCTTGTAGGGCTTTCTATCCCCGTCCCAAGAGGCCGTAAAGGTAAAAGGGTAAAGGCCCAGAGCACATTTGACATCCAGAAAGTTGAGTGGATCCGGAAGTACAATCCCGACACGCTTCTGCTCGATGACAGCTACCGCAAGCACCTCAAGCACCAATGCAACAAGTCAGTGAGACTCAGTCAGCTGTTTGTGTAACCTCAGATTTCAGTTTGGTTTGTGGTTGAAAACGAAAACTTGTCGTCTCTCAGGGTGTTGCTGAGGGTGCGTATGCTGTACTACCTAAAACAAGAAGTGATCGGTGAGCACGCAGACGCTGTTCTGAAAGGAGCCGACATCAGGTATTTGTCCTGACGGATTTCTGTGGACGCTGTGCTTGTGGGCCTCTGCAGCTGACTGTTTTGTTCTCAGGGATGTTGATATCTGGATGCCAGAGATGGAGCAGCAGGAGGTCCCAGCTGCATGGTGGGACTCAGATGCTGACCGCTCACTGCTTGCTGGTGTTTTCAAGCACGGTAGGATGGTTTTTTATCATAACTGTTCTTATTACTTTTGTTGTAGAACTTTCAAAAGATAGTTTTTGTTTGACATATCTTTTTTTGTCAGGGTATGAGATGTACACCACCATGCGGGCAGACCCCCGCCTCTGCTTCGTGGAGAGAGTTGGTCGACCTGATGACAAGGCCATTGATGCTGAGCAGCACACGGGGGACACAGAGATGGGAGATGAGTAAGTTAACCGAGCTAACACTGCTGAACTGTTCTCAATTTTTATTTTTTGTGAAGGGTTAAACACTTTTACAGAAAGGTCTTTCATATGAGTTATTTGTTATAATGGTGAGACGTAAAATGCAGCGAATGCATTTTCTTATAGGTCGTTTTCTTTCTTTGTTTTTTTAAGATTTCATGCTTAAATTTTATAAATTTTTTCTTTTTTCTTTTTTTTCTTTTTTTCTGTTATTTATAGTTTAGTAATAGTATGCCGGAATAAAATTATCATTCCAGTAACCTGATATTCTAAAAATGCTACATTTGTAATCTAAAGCCAGAAAATGCTACATTTGGAAATCAAAGCTAAAAAATGCTACAAGATGTGTAAAAAAAAATAAAACGTCATGCATTCATAAACAGGAAAAAAAGGTGACAATGTTATCTCATTTTGTTTTTGCAGTGCTGACTTTGACAAATACTCAGAGGATCCAGAGTTCAAGCCCGCATCAAGACACACCAAAGAACTTTTTGACGAGGTGAGAGTTTGGGCGGACAGTTGCACTGTAGTAAAATTGAACTTTTTGAGAAGATGTTGGTTTGTTTTGAAAGTTCCAAACCAGGATTTAAAGATTAGTTCACCTTTTCTCGCAGGCTGATTCTATGAACGTGGAAGATGAGATTTCTGTGGAGGACAAAGTCGGACCTGCAGTCATAGAAAGCGTCCCCAGCCAGAGTGGCGTTTGCGACTGGCCCTCCAGTTCAACGCTGACGGCGAGGTTAAGGCGGCTGATCACAGCTTACCAGCGCAGCTACAGACAGGAGCAGCTGAAGATGGAGGCAGAGGCTAAAGGTGACCGCAGGCGCCGGCGCTGTGAGCAGGCCAGCAAACTGAAAGAAATTGCAAGACAAGAAAGACAACAAAGGTACATTTTCCTGTTGATGCTCACATTGGGCTTTTCGGTCTCTGTAAAGCTACTGTCTGCATTTGATCTTTTCTTCACCTCCCGTTTCACCTGGTTTGGTTACATTCAGGTGGACGCGTAGAGAGGAGTGCGATTTCTACCGTGTGGTTTCAACTTTTGGAGTAGAGAAGATAAAGAAGGAGCCAGGTCTTCCAGAGAGCAGTGACGCCGAGTTTGACTGGACCCGTTTCCGCACGTTTGCACGTCTGGACAAAAAGACTGACGAGAGCCTCAGTCGATACTTCCGTTCTTTTGTGGCCATGTGCCGACGGGTCTGTCACCTCCGCCCAGCTCATGGTGAAGGTAGCTAAAACACATTATTAAACGTTGCTTTTGACTTCTTTTCTTGCAGTTTTTTGTGAATACTCATCTTCCTTTTAAACCTTTTTTTTTTCCTGATGATTTTGTTCTCGTCTTCCTCAGATCAGCCAGAACCCTCGCAGATGGTAGCCCCCATCACAGAGGAGCGCGCCTCGCGTACTCTCTATCGCATCAGCCTTTTGCGCCGCCTTCGTGAGCGCGTTCTTCCACACCCCTGCTTGGAGGAGCGCCTCCGCCTGGCCCGACCCAGCTCAGAGCTCCCCGCGTGGTGGAAAATGCCTGAACACGACCACCAGCTGATGTTTGCGGCTTCGGTGCACGGCGTCAGCCGCACAGAGCTCTCCATTTTCCCAGACCCACAGTTCACTTTTAGTTCTGCCCGAGATGAATTCATCCAGAACCAGCAGGCCCCGCCTCCTCCTCCTCCACCACCTCCCCCGCCACCTATCATGACTCTCATTCAGCCTAGAGCTGAGGTGGACATGTCTGGACTGAAGGAGGAGGGCTCTGATCACAGCGGCCATCTGCTTGGGAGTGAAGCTCTCGCTGAGTTGCAGAGTACGCCTTTGAGCCACCACAGCGGCAAAGTACAAGGTCAGAGCTGGGGCTTCAAGAGGAGCAGGGAAAGAGGAGAAAGGCCAAAGGGTGAGGGGGGGTCTGATTCTGATTCGGACTCGGACTCAGGCTCGTCATCCTCGGACCGATCGGGCAGCAGTGACGACAGCGGAGAGAGCGAGGAGGAGGTGGAAGGAGGTTAGTTCTAGGACAGTTTGATATGTTTAATATTCAGCATCATCAAACAAAGTTCATTTATTTCCTTTTTTGTCTCAGGAGCCATGAAGGTGAGAGACATGGATGAAGAGAACAGTCTGCTCTCCATGACTCCATCTCAGGATGGCCTTCCACCTCCGGATCCCATCAGAGTTGACTGGCCCAAGGTAACTGAACGTGTCCGGAACCATGTTCATCTCACTGCCAGCTGTTCGCTCAGTTTTTTTTTCTTGTTCTCAGGATCGAGTGTTGATCAACCGCCTGGATAATTTATGCACCCTTGTCCTGAGTGGTCAGTGGCCCTCAGGTCGGCGCTACCTGCCTGAAGCCCAGCTCAACCTAAGCTCTGAAGTCACAGGAGACGAACTGGCCTTCTCCAGGATGATCCGAAAACCCCCCTGCCCACCCAGTGTCCTCGGACCAGATGGAGAAGATGGAGAGTTCACTGTGAAACTCCTAAAGGTCAGACTACGATCAAGCAAAACAAAAATTACTCATTCTGATTTATTCTTTTGTTTAAACCTTTTCTCAGCTGTGGTTTATGTTTTAACCCGATTTCTTTCCTTCCAGGAGGAGGGCCTGAAGCTGACCTTTTCTAAGCAGGCTTTGATGCCAAATGGATCAGGAGGAGAGGGCAGCAGCCGCAAGAAACGCAAAGACCAAGAAGTACGTTGCATTGTTATGTACTCCTTAAAGGGAAGCACAACAAGACAGTTGGATGCTGACTCCACTCTCAGCCCAAGTTTGAAAAAGGCAAAAATGGGGGGGCGGGACTATTTGAGGTGTGCTGAGCGAGGGAGGTGTGGTCTATATCTGTGATTGACAGAGAGGTTTGAGGTAACTAGAGGATCTTTTTATTATCGTCTTGATGAAAATATGAAAAAAATCATGATGTTCAGGAGGCCTGAGCAATATGTGGGACCAGTTGACCATCACAAAATGTAACTTTACTACATTTCAACCACTAGGGGGCAGCACACAGGCAGTTTTAGACTATGTTTTCAAGTTTATTTTAAATTGTCAAAAAATGTTCAGTTTAGGGAGGGACTGTTGGTGCAGAGCAACCCCAGCCCAGCCCTTTCCTTCCTCGATGCGGAGCAGAACATAAAGCTTGTGGCCCACCCAGCGTATTTTTTGCCACAAGCATTATATTTGTCCGCTTCTGATTCACCACAATTTGAATAGAGAAACGCCAAGAAGTGCAATTTTAAGCTCAATTTCCCTAATATATGTCCAACGCCAGAATAAAGCTTCAAGAACATGTTTGTTGGAGTGGGTCTTTAGGTAGCAGAGATGGCAAATTCAAGGTTTCCTATCTTCACATCTTCTGTATTCGTTTTAGTTTTCAGACATCGATGGTCTCCACGACTCACTGGAACGCACTCCTCGGCGAAGAGACCCTCCAACATGGTTGAAAGAAAACCCGGAGTATGAGGTGGAAGGAGACATGCTGGAGGTAAATTGATTCTAGTTCTAAGTACAATTAAAGAAAGTTCCAGATTTTCTACTGAGCATTTTTTACTAGTATTAAAATGTGGATGCAAATAAATGACTTTCTTATTTCTGTTTTTCTTCAGCTTCTTGTGAACAGGAGCAAGAGGAAGAGGAGGAGGCGAGCGGATAAAGCAATAACCGGCACAGAGAAAGTCAAAATCATTAATATGATGACCGGAAAGAAGGTTTGTTATAACAGCGTACAGCTGTTGTTGTTTTTGTTGTTTACTAACCGTTCACATTTATGTTCAGTTGGGGGCAGCTTTCTGTCCGATGCTACAAGAGCTGAGGGTGTACCTGGAGGAGAATCCCGACGCTGCTGTTTCACCAGAGTGGTCCGAAACAGTTAGGAAATCTGTAAGGAAGTCCATTTTTCATTTGATTTTCCTTATTTGATTTAAAAAAGCTACTAAGGAATTACAAAAAACTATTTTATTTTTTTTTTTTTCTTAATTTTCAGGGTTTTCTGCCAGAGTCCTTATTCAACCGTCTCCTGGCCGAACATTCTGAGATCCAGAAGAAAAGCCGGCGTCATCACCATCACCACCACCACCACCATCATCATCACTACCACACTCCAGAACCCGTCTCTGAAGACCCTAACCTGGATGGCGTGGAGGAGGAAACCCTGGTGTCAGACGGAGCTTACATGATGGATGAGGAGGATCTGGAGACATCCCATAATTTCCTCAGCGGCCCGGACTTTGACGTTAAAATGGAGGGTGGTGACAGCCTTTCTCAAGGAGACTATGACAGCTCAGATCAAGAAGCGCTACTGGAGGACGTCATCATAGCACAGAAGGACTCCGACTCCTCCTCCAGCTCGGAGGACTGACTGAATCCCACTTCCCAAAGACGTCCGTTTCCCCTTCAGGAAAAGAATCATGATATTCCGTTGTTTATTTCTACCATCCTGTAACAAATCATGAATGTGTTTCAGGGTTTTTTTTTTTTAACTTTTATGTGTTATTTTAATTTAGAATTTTCTTTTTTTGTTTCGTCATTCAAGGAGCAAAGTTGCACCAACGGGATTGTGTTTGTTTTCTCCTCACAATCAAGTTTCATCCTCTTCTCCTGGATCTTCCGCTCCAACCTGACAGAGTGGCAAATGCTGAGCGTTTTCGTACACGTCGTTCTCTTCCATCCAAAGCCATGACTTTCCTTTCGCATTCCTAAATGTGACCAAAAGGGGACCCTTGCTGTAAAAAATGAATTTTTCGTACAACCTCAAAGCTGGTCATCTGCGTGAAACTGGACAGGCGTACTCAGCAGAGCTGGACCCCACGATCCCCCCACCTTATGTTGTCCAGGCGACCTGAAGAGTGTAGACGTACTGTTTCTGTTTTCACACTGTGGGAGGGGTGGGGGTTCAGGGGGGGAGAGTGGGGGACTGACATTAGTTACTGAAGCAGTGCTAGGATGATGGATTTATTGTAAAATGTAGAGATCGTCAGTTGTGTATGATGGTGCAAAGATGACGGCAGTGAGTTATTCTTGTTTTATGATCTGACTGTATCTGTGATATGAATAACAGCAATCTTCAGTGAAAAGAGGCTTGTGGTGTCTTTTTCTTCTATCAACACAAACATTTTTAGTGTATTGTGGCTTATAATCCAAGAAAATTTGGTAAATTAATGAAGTATTCTTGACTGTAACTTTAAGAAGTGTTTATATAAGCTTCTAAAACTAAAGTGAAATGTGCACAAAATTTAACTAGGGAAAAATATTTTTTTTTAAATTGAATATTTTATTTGATCCACTCCATCTTTTTATTTTAATGTTTATATAAATGAGACAGAATGGCATCTTAAAAAAAAAACAAACATTGAAAATGTTATAAATTCTATAAGGGACCATATGTAAAAGTCACTAGTTAAAAACATAATTACTATGGAAAATCGAAGTGGGGGGAAAAAAACTTGCATGAGAAGCCCTTTTCCCCCCTCTGTTCAGGGGCTCCATAAATTGTTGGCATAGCATTTTTTAGATTTTTTTTTTTCCCACTAAACGTGTTTGGTAAAATTCCTAAATATGCATTATTTGTTGTTACAATACTTTGTGTTTGAGCCGGAGCAATACTGCAACTTTTATTTAAAGCTTGTACAAATACTGCAGGTTTTTGCCATAAAAATCTTACAAAAAGTCGTATATAAAGTTTATTTTTTAGAAAGTAATATTTGTTTTTATTTTCACTTGTGTTTTATGTAATATCTATTTCTAATGATCTTGTCACAAAGCTCACACTTAAAATGCTCACGTTGTGTTTCCAAATTAACAAGAAAACTACCGCATCTGAGTTTTCCTACAGCACCTAAATCCAGCATCCGTTTCCTCCGTTAGCCTGTAGAGGGCGCTGGTAAACGCACAACTCCGTATGAATGGGTTTTATTTTCGGCCTGCTTTAAGCATACATTCTTACAGGCAGCGAGACAGATATTTGTTTTAAACAAAAGCAACGTTTGTTTGTGTTTTGTTTCAGTAAATTGTGTATTAGCTGTAGTTTATATTTTAAACCCTTCGGGTTTTTTTCACAACCTCTTCGACCGCATGCTAACCCTTGTGTTTAGCGAGCTAGCTGTTAGCAGCTAAAGTTTCTCTGGAATTGTTTGAAAGTGTGAAGCATCAACAAAGGATGAACATGTGGCGGAGGTTTGAGTGAGTCTGAGATCGACATGGAGCTGAATTTTTACTCGGATCTGTCGGATGGCTGTGCTCAGAATGTGGAGTTTCTGGACAGCCAGCCTTATGGTGGATTCTCAGAGGACAACAAGGTAGGACGCATGTTAAACCCACCAAACGTTAGTGTAGTTTCGAGTTTGTTTGTTGAAACAGTAAATGTTTGTTTTAGTTTACAGAAGCAGGAGACCGTTATCTCTCCATGAGCGGTGAAAGTCACTCGTTTTTGTCAGCGGAGGTGAGTCCCTTTATTGTGAAGGGGTAAATGGAGATGATTTCCGTTTGATGACTGAACTGTCGACCTGTGTTGTTTACAAACAGCAGACATTCCACACTCCTAGCCTGGGGGATGAGGTGTTCGAGATTCCTCCCATTTCCCTGGATCCAGACCAGGCTTTGAGCATCAGTGATGCCCACTTTGAGCTGTCAGATGGGGCTGGTGTCTCCTCAGGCTCCAAGAGTCTCGTTAGTAACCTTGTTGCCGAGGCCAACGACCCATCCTTTGCCTCCACCTTCATCAACTCTGGATCTCATGGTCTGGAGCACATGAACCTTGGAGCCGTCCACCAGGGTGGAGGCACCGCCCTCCTGAGCTCATCAGCTCTGGTGAGAGCCTCCTGTTTTTATCATTAAATGAAACCCTCCCACTGATCTCCACTTTGGTATTTTTTTTAAATAATAGTGAAAATACGACTCAAACTTTGACTTAAAAGTTCTAGATTTTTGCCTAAGCTTGAGAGTATCCATGCATGGGTTTGAACCCACTTTCTTGGTTAAAATCTGTCTTGTTCTGCTCCCCATACAGGAACTTGGGAACTCCACTGGCTCACACTTCAGCAGTTCGTCTCCGATGACCATCGATGTGCAGCTCGCTGACATCGGGCCGGGTCTTCTTGGAAGCAGCCAGCTTGCCACAATTAACCCGTCGGAGCTGGCTCTGGGTCTCTGCGGCGACAACATTGGGCGCCATCCGGAGATGCCTGAGCAGCCATTGTCAGCGACGCCGTCGCCTGCTGGCTCTTTACAAGATGAGGATATGAACGACTTTAGGGTACGTGGAAATACTCACTACTGCTTGTGTCACCCAGACCATCTTTTGATGTATTTTTAAAGCCATCTTTTAACAATGTTTATGCAGTTTTTAGCCAAAATAATAAAACAAACTTTGTGGTTTTCTTGGACATAGTTTCAGCAGAGTGGCATTACTTTAGTAGCAGTTCTCTTCTGAGGAGTAAGCCTGCTCTGACTTCCCATCATCCCTTTGTTTACTTGCTTTCCTGCTAGCTTACAGCCCCTCACACCCCCAACCTGACATTAGTAATGCAACAAAAATGGGGAGGACGTTACAGCCGTTGTAGGTTCTACATCACTGCTAGAAGCTTTGTCAAATTGGGCCGCCACAAACGATTATTTTGATAGTCGAATAATCAAAGATAATTTTTTACAATGAGTCGACTAATCGGGTCATGCGCAAAGTGGATGTAAAGCAGATATATTAACCATCATTACTTACTAAAAATAAATACAATTAGGATGATAGTTTATTAAACTTGTAATGAATCGTGCATCCTCTGTCTTTCATTAGTTACTGGTATTAAAACAAGATTAACCCATTTATCATCGATGATCGCTGATATCATCGATCGCTCACAACTTTGTACAATTTTACTACACTCTGACTCCATATAATATAAAGAAACGACTAATCGACTATTAAATAAGTCATCGACTTTTTTAATTGTCGATTCGTCGAATAATACATACTCAGAAATGCAATTTTAAGCTTATTTTTCTTGAAACATGTCCTCCATCATGAGAAAAATGCTACGAAAAACATTTTAACACAATTTTTATTGCAGTGGGTCTTTAAAAGGGTTCCCGCGGAGTCTTAAAAACATTGTATTATATGAATTTGGAAGTAATACTTTAAAAAGTATCTGAGCCTAAAAAATTGTTCTGCTAGAAAATTCTTCCTTTCAAATTTCATGTAGAAAATTCAAATTTTCAGTCAAAATTCCTTTGATCATATACTGTAAATAAACATCAGGAAAACCAGTTGTTTAAAACACTGAATGCCCTCTGCTGTTTAAAAAAAAAGAAAAACTCAAACAGAAGCAAAATAAGAAGCTAAAATGGGAATATATGAATAAAATAGGAAATATTTAATTAAATGGGGAAAAACTGAGGAACTGGTCTTAATTTTTGACATGTATGGCCTTTTAAAAAGGTTTTAAAAAGTCTTAATTTTAACTTGAAGGAACTTGGAGGAACTCTGTTAAACCCTTTAACACCGGAGCTCCAGTGTTTATGTTCTTTGCTTTAGTGTAACTTTTCAACCGTTAACACAATCAACATATAATAACATTTTCTTCTTTAGAATCTACTTGAATTACGTTCATCCCCTGTCCTATCTTTGTCTACACAGAGAAGTGTGTTGGTGGAAGCCCCCATGTCTCTGTCCTCGTCCCCCCTGCTCTCCCACATGCCCTTCCACCCAACCCCGCCGTCCTCCGCTCAACCCGCCGCGGCCCGAAGAGGCCTCGGGAAGCCTGCCGCTGCAACCGAGGCGCCGAAGAAGGGAAGAAAGAAGAAGGATCCCAACGAGCCGCAGAAGCCCGTGTCGGCGTACGCTCTGTTCTTCAGAGACACTCAGGCTGCCATCAAAGGCCAGAACCCTAACGCCTCCTTCGGGGAGGTGTCAAAAATCGTGGCGTCCATGTGGGACAGCCTGGCTGAGGATCAGAAACAGGTAAATGTTTGCACATTTTTATTTCCTTGTGCAGGAAGTAAAGGAGGAAGTGACAAAGCGGATTTGTTTTTCGTAGGTTTATAAAAGGAAAACGGAGGCGGCTAAAAAGGAGTATTTGAAAGCGCTCGCCGCGTACAAAGCTAACCAGCTCTCTCAGGTAAAGACATAAAGTCCTAGAATTTTATATTTATTTTATTTATTGACAAATTTCCTATGATATTTCAGCCTTCCTCTGAGGAGATGGAGTCTGCTCCTTCACCTCCACCATCATCCCATCCAACCCCGCCCCCACCTGGTAACTACTCCCTCCACCCAGCTCTAGCTAGCACCAGCGTGGACGTCAACACCCTCGCCAGTGTTTGTTCTTCCAACATCATCCTGGACGTTCCCGAGGTGACCATGGCGGGAGCCGGCGCCACGGCGCCCGCGGCCCCTACCATCACCAAGATCATAATCCCCAAGCACATCCTTCAGGGAGGGGGCCAGGTGCTGACCGTGCTACCTGGAGGGGTCCGTTCCCTGCAGCCCACCCTGGTGGTGGCGGGCGCCACCCGGCAGCCCCCGCCGCTGCAGCAGATGCTGACTGCGCCGCCTCCCCCTCGGCTCCAGCAGATGGCGCCCGCCCCCCCGCCGCTGCAGGCCAAACCCCGGGAGGGAGGCCCCGCCTCAGCACAACCCGCGTCCATCACGGCGACTCCCCCACCTCCACTTCAGATTAAGATTGTGCCCGCAACAATTCAGGACAAAGGCGATGTTCTGCTGCACGCCGTGAGCGCTTCTGCCCGATCGGAGGAGGCGGCGAACTTTGCAGAGACGGCAGGAAATACAGATGATGATGTCACCGAAGTGCTGCATTCAGAAGAGGTAAACTTATAGCAAATACTTGACTTATAAGTGTAAAAACTTGTCATTTTTACAGTAAAAGACAAATGTTGGTGTTTTTAATGTTTTGGTGTAGGAAGAGATGGAGGTGAGTGGATACGATGATGTGAAGAGTCTGTGCGTGAGGGCCGGCTGCAATAACCCCGCTGTGGACAGTGAAGACTGGGACAGAGAGTACTGCAGCAACGAATGTGTGGCCACTCACTGCAGGTGTGTGAAGGCGTCATTTCTCTCTCTGTTTTATTTTTCCTTCTTTAGCTAAATCAGGGATCTGTAACCTTCAGTGCTAAAAGAGGGCCCAGTTTCTTACAAACCAAAAACTGACAAGAGCTGCAAAGTTTACTGTTTAGAAAAATACATTTTTGTGGCCATGAGGTTGTTTTGTAGCTTTAAAAAGTTAAATGCATTGATAACAGTGTTCTATAACTTTTGAGAGCAGCACAAACGAGTTCCTTTCAAAATAAAATGCTTCCTAAATGGCGTATATTTGTATAGTGCTTTTCTACCTTTCTCAAAGCCCCAAAGTGCTTTACAGTCACAGACACACATACACATTCACACACTGGTGGTGACTCCGCTGCCGAAGAATGGCCCCAACCTTCCACCAAAGGCAATGTCTTACCACCCCTGATCTAGTGTAATGTCAGCAGTGGTTAAAAAAACGGCTTACTACCTCAGTTTGAAAATCTAAACATAAATGACAAATTTTAACTAACAAACCTATTATTTATTCAAATCATTAGTATTGTTCTCAAAGCCACAATGAAGAGATTAAAGAGCCTGAAGGTTGCAAACCCCTAAAACTAAAAAAATCTGCAAACAATTTTCTAATTTCATGTATTTTTCTTTGTAGAGATGTGTTTCAGGCGTGGTGCTCCATCAAGAATCAGTCTGTGGCAACAGTGAAGTGATGCTGTTGAGAACAGTCAGGAAAACAGACCAGCCTATTGGGTAAATGTATGCAGAATGGGCGGGGCCAGATGCACCAAACACCAGTTTCTTTGAATGTGAACTAAGGCAGAAAAGTATTTTTGATAGATTTCTTAAAAAATGCATGTATATGAATCTTTGGGTCATTTATTGTAAATTTGTATGCATGTAGTTATTTTTTTTTTTTGCACATTAAACCACCAAACGAGAAGCACATTTTTTACTGTACCAGTAACCTAGAAACAGAAAGGGAGTCAGTTTTCTACTTAGTCGTACATTAAATGAATAGCTCAATTGGGGAAAAAAATGGATGAGTGGGAGCAAATAACACATTTTTTAGCAGAGTTTAGTTTAATAAAAGTTGATATATGTGCAAGAAAATCTCAAAAACATTCCTTATTTAAAGTCATTATTCTGCATATTTACTTAATGTTACAATATTGTCAAACTGAATTTCATGCCCTAAAACTGCCTTAAACTATTGTGTTAATGTATCTGGCCCTTTATTTATGGTACAAATATATGGTTCATTCAGCAGCATTTTTTTTTTTTTTTAATTGACTGTTTTCTAAGAGGACAACAACAACATGCTCTGATGAAGAACTACTGAGAACTACTATTACATTCATACATGTGTGACAGAAAAACCTTCAGTGTTTGAAAAATGTCCTGCCTTTATGTTTGTACCTTAACTTAAATCTTTACAGGACTGGACGGCAGCTTGAGAAGTCTTTTTATATTTTCCTTAAAGTTCATGGAAACACGTGATCATTTCAACTTTTTAGAACCACATTTGTGTACAGCAGTCCACATTATCGCCTGCTCAGAACATGTTTTATAACCAACTGTTACACATCTTGTTTTGCTCTACATGTTTGGTATTGATAGTAGCTATTTCTTTATGAAAATATCTACATCAGATAGTTTAAGAATTTTCAATTTTTCTTAATAAATGGAAAAAACCTTAAAGTTGTTTTTTTTCTTCCAAATGAGCTACACCAAAACAAAAATTTTTTCCTCAACATTTTAATCCACTCTTTACTTACATTTAAAGGCCTCCAGATCTAAAAGCTAACAGTTTCTTTAGAAATGAATGGTTGAAACCTCACTTTAAGTCAGTTTGGCCTTGACTTTGTGCAGCTGTGAGTGTCGGCCTCCTTTTATTATGAGAACGACCACGACAGAAGCTTTGCTATTATTACGTTTAAGCCTTGAGAGAATTTTTGTTTCTCAGAGTGTTGATGATCTTCTTATTTTGTTGTAGAACATTTTCTCAAAGCGGGTGAACTTCCCACACATCCAGAAAGTCATGACGTGTGGAGAAAACTCAGCAATCCAGCTGTCACTACAAGAGAAGTCCTGCTTTAAACTTTTGCTTAACCCTAGAAAACTTTTGCTATAAAAAGTTACACCATCACTGTTGCCGGGTAGCTTTTACCCGATGTAAAATACCCAATTTCTCATAAAAAATAGATAAAAATTATCACAACACGTGATAAATTAGAGTCGTTTTCTTTGATTTCCAACTGTGGTTTATGTAACAAAATGGAAAATAAAAATCCTAAAAACATGCTCGAACTTTACTAAAAGATTATGAATTTGAGGACAAAAAATTCATAAAAAATATATAATAATGATACTGGAGTCTTGGCCTTTGGTAGGCCAAGACTTGGCTTTTGAAAACCACACAATGATATTGCTCCAGAGTTTAAATAATTATTTCTTAATTGCTTGAAATAAACCATTTATAATCTAATCTAATAGCAATAACAGATTAAATTATACAGAGTTAGGATGGTGTGTGCCTCAGTAAAGGGTGACTTTAGGAGGGAGAAGACACCTGCCAAGCCAAGCCCGCCGATCATGATCGACAGGCGAAGGAGAATCTGTCAAAGCCATCAAATTTGTGAAAAGAAAAATAAAAAATCAGGTTTTACACCAACGTCACCGTTCTGCCTCATCTATAAGCCCTCAAGGAATCATCACAAACTTTTTTTCCAACTCAGATTTAATCATTTCACATGTTACTCTGTCTTCTCATAGTTCATTAAAAATATTTTTTGCTACAAATGGAAACATTTAAATAAAAACAAAAGAAGGAGATTTTCAGAAAATAGACCAGTAGATGACAGAAGAGTTTAGTTGAAGACTCAATGCCGCTCACAGGTCCTCAGTCCGCTATAGCGTTTCTGATGGAGTTTTAGGGCATTGCTTTTCCAGCGTCTCCGTTAACATCTGGTTTTCCACAAAGTAGCTGTAAGCTGGTTTGGAAGCAGCAGAAATCAGCGACTTTTTGCATGAACACTGGAGAGAAATAAACTAGAGTGAAGTGTTTTCTTTCTTACCGTAATACAGAACAATAAACCAAAGGAAGAGCAGGATGAAGGTGACTCCGTTGACTCGCAGATCTGGAGGACGCCGTCTCTGTGTTGAGAAACAGCAACCTTAGAGCATTATTTTTACCTTTTTGTCAAAAAGACCCACTCCGATCATCTTTTGATCTATTTTAAAAGTGTTATTTTAATTATGATTTTGTCATTTTTAGCCTAAAAAAATGTTTTTCCAACTAAATTTTTCTGATTCAGTATGATTTGAATAAAGAAATACTCGAATGCAATTTTAAGCTTAATTTTCATTATATACGTCTTCCATCATCATAAAATGCCACAAGAACATGTTAACACTTTTTCATCGACGTGGGTCTTTAAAGTAAAGTCAGAGAAAGAAATAGATATCAGGATTTGCTTACGTAGTGTTGAAAGTCTTCCTGCAGTCTGCTGATGGCTCCAGTAGATTCTGCCACATGGTCAAAGAGCGCTTTGAATTCTTGACTTAAATGATCCTGTTAAATGTAGAGAGAAATGCTGAGCTTTACAGCCATCCAGCTTTATGGACTTGTAAATTCTCTGTCCCTAAATAATTGACAATAAACAAATAAATCATGAAATGAACAACAAAGTGTTTTACTTGATAACATTTCACATTATAAATAAAAAAAACTTTGATGGAATTGTGTTCAGCTCACAGTCAGCTGTCTTTGGAGGACAGAGGAGATCTCAGATCCAATACGGAGCTGCTTGCTGTCCAGAGCGCAGACGTTGCAGATGTAGCGTCTGGAGGAGTTGCAGTAGTACCTCAGCACCTCGTCCTCGTGCTGCGGACATTTCCTCTCAACGATGTCGCTCAGTGGGTCAACCAGAGGGTGTCCTGTGAACGCCGGGAGCTCCAGGTGGTTCGTAACATGGTCTTTGCACATAGACACCTCACATTTCAGGCACGTTTTGAAAGCCAGAGTTTTACTTTCTGGGCAGCAGTCACAGTACACCTTTTTTGCCAACTTTTCCTGCAGAGAGATGAAAAAAAAATAAAATGGAAGAACAAAAAAGAGTCAAGACACATCTAAGAGATTTATAGATACCCTTCTGCTTTTGAACAGCTTGTAGTCCTCTGAAATGTGTGCCAGGGCGTAGCTTTTTTGCACATCAACCACCTCTCCAAACTGTGCCCGGCAGTCTGGGCAGCGTAAGGGAGAATTAGAGGAGTGCTCCAGCAGGTTGTTCAGGCAACTCTGACACATGCTGTGACCACAGGGCAGCTGCCGGGGATCTCTGAAGATGTCCTGACACACCGGACAGGTCAGCAGTTCCTCGAGCCGGCTTTGATCGTGTTCCTCCATGGTTGATTTGTGTGCTTGTCAAAAGCCTGCCACTCTGCATTAAAAGATCAAGGAGGTAAGCTGTTCAGTTTTGACAGCTACATCTGTAAACAAAAACTGAAATCAACAAAGAAAACATCCACATATGTATAACTTGTGTGTATATCCGTCAGTGATTCATATTTGAATTCTGTCTTAACAGCAAATTAAAAATATGTATACCAATGAAAAATAATTTAATTCAGTTTTACCTTTGGTGAGGATCTACAGCTTTGTTTGACTAACTTTTCTCATGTTCAAACTGAAAGTGTTGTGAAGGTCCGCTTTACTTCCTGGTGGGCGGAGTCAACATCAGAAACAATAAGCAAAGAAAACTCAAATTGAAAAAGAAGTGCATATATTAATCCATTCAGCTCTGGGACTGTAACTGTAAAATCAGAAAAAAAAAATTAAAGAAACGTTTTAAGATAATCTATTTTGACGTTTGACGTCGCCAATCCAACAACCAATCAAAACGCACTTTTTGTTAGAATAACCAATCCGGTTTGTTCTCACACCTGCCCCAAACAACGACGACATAAAAAAAGTAATAATAATAATAACAATACGTTTGATTTATTTATCCAACTTCCTTTGGTGCTTTAGAATTACAAAACAGTTAAAAGGAAAAAGGAAACCTCAATGTGGAAAATGTTCTAATAAAGCATTGCAGCTACTTAGCCTAACAAGCTAGCTAAGAGCAAAAAAGTGGAACATTTTGTTTATTAGTTTAAAAAATACAATTGGAAAAATATGTCTGTGTTATCCACGATGCAAAACTCAATTTTTCATCTGCCAATGTTCTAATATTAACATCTATGGGCTCAAATGTTTTAATGAAACAACTGAATTCACATTTTCATTTGGCACACCACTTTAAGATTCTATGTATGAAAAGTTCCACATAAAGATTGATGTACTCTACAAGTTAGTTTTTATTATTGGAGTAAATATATCCTCTTAAAATATTTTAAGCTACATTTAAACATTTTGTTTAACTATTGGTATAGATCAGGTTTGATGGGTAACAAAGCTGATAACAGATATCGCTCATGAAATGCTTGGATTTCCGAATGTATACATCAGAAACTATTTCATTATTTTACTTCTGAGAAAATAAATGGATACTCAATAGTAATTAAATTAGAGATATCTTTAAGATCATGTTTTGATTTGTGTTTGAGAGAAATCAGAAATAAATTAAAAATAATCCTGTTTCTAAAATGTAATATAAACTAGCCATGAATTGTAGCAGAAATAATATGTTTTAGGTCATTTTACCATAAAAAACAAACAATATTTATTAGTATGTAATAACTGGTTATCATGGATAGCGCTCCAGCTGAAAGTAAACATCAATAAGTAAAAGAGTAAACAGCTTTAAGCTTTCACAATTGCAAAATGTTTAAACTGAGCTTTGAACTAATCTTCTTTTGAAATAATTTAATGTGCAGAGACCTCACATAAATAAATCTTGCAACAAGAATATGTTTTCTTTTATTGGTACACAAGACTTAATACATCTAAAAACAGTAGTTATAAAAGATTCAAACAGACATCTGTCCATATGAAATATGGAACTGTTCAACAATCTCCCAAATGGGAACATAGAGCATATTTTTCTAGTTTTATTGATCTAAATCAAACAAAGATGGACTGTCGCTGCAACTGCACTTTAGTATTCAAATAGTTTGTTGTGATTTTAAATTTATGAAAAAGAAACATATTTTATGATATAATGGGTCTTTACAGGTCATACATTTGCCAATATTCCTCTAAAAATAACAGGTGTTCTCAGGTGAGTACTGTTTAAATGTACAGTCAGTTGATTGTTGAATACGCCACCAGCCATTTCCTGACTATTAAGAGTCCACATTACAGCAGTTACATAGAACAGTCAAAAACTTTCAAGGGTTTTGCCCTTTTTTTCCAACATGATTTCACTTGTAGCTTAAAATAAGAAATCATAATAGGACACATCTTGCAAATTAAAAAAAAGTTGTAAAGCATCACTGTGCATGTTTGAAAACAAGATTTTTTTGCATTTCCACGATAAGGAATTTTGTCTGCAGCATCCAAAACCTTATAGGACAGAATGGGAAGCCGGTCAAAGTTATGGGTGGCACATTTAACGTGAGCTGATATTCAAAAAAGAAAACAATACAAAAAGTGGTTCAAAATTCTTCTAAAAAGAGGCATGAATAAAGTATTTCTGCACAATCCCTTAATGCTGACTTTTTGCAACAGGTCTCAGTAAAATGGAATGTTACTTATTTTCAGCTATAACAGACAGAAGTAACTTTACAGGTTTATTGCATCCATTCACATTTAAAAAACACATTAAACTGACATCTTCCATTGCTTTCAGAAGTTTTAAATGTATAAAAGAAAAATGTAAAAAAGGACATTAAAAGATCTACATAATTCCAGAACAAGAACAATTTTTTTTAAGATTCAGAGACAGAGTGTACGACGGAGTATTTGGGCCACCAGAAAAAAAACCAAATAGTTTCTTTCTCATAAATTTACTACTTTTTTTCTTGCAAATTTACAAGATATAAAATCGCAATAAAAAATGTGTTTGTAAAGTGACCCTAATACTCGGCAAGTGTGGGGCAAAAAGATATTATGATAAATGATAACGTTTGAAGGCAGGCCCCACATGCTTTGCAATCGGGAGTTGTTACAGACATAAGGAGGATTTGTGTTTGTAGATTAGTGTTTATTCTGGACATCATGAGTTAAAAAAAATAGTATTTGTATTTCTATACTCTGTACAGATGTTCTTCCAGGCAAAAAGCACCAGCGACAATGTCTCCAACATGAACGGTGCTTCTCAAAAAGCTGTGGTTCTCTTCATACCAGCTAAAATATGTAGATTTGGAGAATCTTTTGTTTATTCAAGAACTCTTGCGCGTTCCTTAGCCACAAACCATCACACAAAAAGCCGAAAAGAGAAAAACAAAGCAGTAAATCTTAAATCTTTCAGGAATGACTCAATATCTAGCACCAAAATGGCTCATTATATTTGGTTTCTGCAGAGCACAATCCATCCAGTGTTTTCACTCTGAGGTAGACAAAGGTGCATCAGCATTGTTTTCAAACCAGCTAATAGCCAGCAATCGTTTTGAAGGACGGAATGAAGCTTTCACACCTGCTGAGTTTGTGCTGCTTGAGGTTCCTCATGATCCGGAACATCTTTCCGCATGAGGTGCAGCTGAAAGGCTTCTCTCCAGAGTGGAACCTCAAGTGGGCTTTTAGATTGTCACGCACGCGGAAGCTTTTGCCGCACTGCGTGCAGGTGTGCGGCCTCTCGCCAGTGTGAAACCTCAAGTGGCGGCGGAGGCTCTTCCTCAAGGCGAACTTCTTCGAGCACGACGAGCACGAGTACGGCTTTTCCCCGGTGTGGAAGCGGGCGTGCCGCCGGAGGATCTTCCGGCGCTTGAAGGCCTTCCCGCAGATGGTGCAGACATATCCGTCACGGGAGTGCGCTGCGACCTTCTGGAGACGCCAAACGCCGTTTCCACATGGGGTAAAGCAGCAGAGGCGCCGGCCCGTGTGGAGGCCTTGATGGTGGCGGAGGTCCTTCGGTAAAGACCAACCCGCTTTACCTTTGGTAGCAGTCTCTGGACACTTCAACACCGATTCAGGTATCGTGAGCACATCTACCAGCTGTACGTCACACGGGCAGGTCAGCTTTTGATCCAGAGGGGTGAGCTTCAGTTTGATCTGAAGATGGTTTTTGGTGTCCTTTGGAGACTGGATCCGCTCCCATATGCCCACCTGTGCAGGGGTTGTGGCTCCATCGGACAGCGAGGGGCTGTAGGCCGTACCCTTGGCGGTGCTAACGCACGCCTGCTGAGGTTCTACTTGAACAGGCTTCTCCAAACTGTCGGGTTCGGGAGCATCCAGTTTAAGGATCAACGGACAAACAAACTTGACTTTATCCCCTAAAGCAGAATCGCTCGTGTCTGGATGAACCACTATAGGCTTCTGCTTGGAGGAGGAGCCCACAGTAGACACACACGCCACTGGGGAGACTGAAGGAAAAAAGAAAATATGTTTTTACAATGCAAGTTGGAGAGTTGCAATAAGGTGTATTAGTAAAAATAAATATCTGCTTCAAATAGACTTCCTATTATGCTTTCTTCTTGTCCCAAAAAGCAGATATTTTTCACAAAAACTGAGACTCAACATAAGTTGTAGTTTTTCTTTAAACACAACAACATCTTAACCTCTATCCTTTTGAGCCAGTCTTACACTCAAAAGTCTGCAGCTTTGTTTCTATTGATTATTAAAAGTGCACAAATTGGATTTGCAATAACAAACTCCCCTAATGGACATGCCATAATTAAAAAAAAAAAGTTCATTAAAAAAAAAAAGTTTTTGAGCTTATAGAGGAGGAAGCGTATTTTGAAAAACTGCAATAGAAACACTTTTAAAAAAAAATAAATGAGTCACGTGACCACCAGCATCACACAGTTAATCAAAAGTTGAGCATGTAAAGCAGAACAGACCCTTCCACCCCTCCCTTCTTCACACCTCTCTGGTGCCTTCTCAGCCGACGGGGGGCACCTGCATCAGCAGAGGGCGCCAATTCGCTGGTTTCAGGCCTAGGCCAATTTTTTTTCCCTCCAAGCCCTGAACTGCCACCAACTTTGAATTGGCACCCTGGGCAGCAGCCCAAATTGCACGTGCCTAAAACCGCTACTGATCCAGACATGTAAATGTATTCAGAAACTACACGTTTTTACGAAACGAACCGTGAGTTTTGTGATCCGTTACACCCCTAGTAGCATTACATTAGCTGCATTAAACACATGATTAAATGTAACCTGAAGCCACAAAAACAGCAGAGTAACCACAAGATTAAAGAGCTAGCACAGATTTCTCGTGTAGCGAGGATTTATAGAACACCGGCTCTAGGTTGGCGTCATGAAATTAGGGCTGCCACAATTAATCAATAAAACAACGACTTATCGACCATTAAATAGTCGATGACTAATTTAATAGTCGATTAGTCGTTATTTTGTATTATTTGGAGTCAGAGTGTAGTAAAGTTGAAAGTTATAATGGCATTGTGCTAACTTTTCGGACTATTTTGGGATGTATTACGGTTTTTTAGGGCTATTTTAGAGTTTAGCTAATATTTCAGCTACATGCTAGCTGTTTTGGCTAATTTAGGATTTTTTTGTTGTTTTTTTAAGGGTGTTTTTGAATTTAGCTAATATTTTAGCACAATTCTAGCTGCTTTGCTAACTTAGGCTTTTTTTAAATTTTTTAGGCTAATTTGGCATTTGAATAATATTTTGGCTGGCTATCAGCTTCAGCGTTTTCAGCTATCAGCTTCAGCGTTTTCAGCTATCAATTTCAGCATCTTCACCGAACGTCATGTAATGCTGTATATTTACTTTTTAGGTAGTTTAAATCTAAGGATGGTTAAGATGTGTGCTTTACGTCCAATTTATGCCTGACTCGATTATTCGACTAATCGGACAAAATAATTGGTGATTAGTCGAATATTACAACAATCGTTTGTGGCAGCACTATATGAAAAGGACAGCACCCACAAGGAGCGAAAGGCATTGTCTCAGAAATTAACTCACCTTACTTACAGGTAGGAAAAGAGTTCACAAAAAATAGCTCTTATTTCATAAATAATAATGGTTAAGAAAAGCACATTATAGGCCCTTTAAACCTAAACTCAAGGATGAGACTGATTTCTTTCTTGATGAACAGCGTATCACACATTTTCCAACAAGTTTTTTTTTCTTTTTTTTCTTTCCATTTTCGTTTTGACTTCAAGGCTTTGTGAGTGTTTCGGTATAGACAGCAGTTCTCACCCTGCAAAACAGCCTCTGTTTGGGCCTCATTATCAGTAGGAGCTTTCCCTTCAAGACCATCCAACTCCCCCATGTTCAAAAGCTCTGCAACAATCTGTTTAGAGGACAGGAAAAAGAAAGCTTAATGTTAACGCAGTCGATTTGTAAAATGTAATGAAGCACAGAATCCAAACTGAAAGCCCCTCAGGGTATTTACAGCCTGCAATTCCTCACTGACCTGGTTCTTCAGGGGTGACCCCTCAGGGTCCGTGTGGCCATCAGCTTCAACAGTCCTCCGCATTTCTGATGGAATGAGACACCCCTCCACTAGTACCTCTAAGTGTTCTCCTAAATAGCTCTCATCAGAGGGGAGCGAAAGATCTGTGGAAAGATGGGGGTCGCTGCAGAGAAAGCTTGCAAAACTGACTGTGCAATTTTAGAGTGACTGCAGACAGGGGGTACATGCAACTGTTGCAAATGCACCATGCACATGCAAAGATGCATCAACAACTTGCAACAGTTGTCTACACCAGTCTGAGCTGCAGCGTCGTTTAGGTAAACATTCCAACAATACAATGGACGGACCGAAAGCAAACATACCGGAAAGCTCCAACATCGGACAAAAGTCCTCGGTCACTTGCACACCAATGCTGCGCTTAGAGTTCCCTATTCCGAAGATTTGGAGGGTCTCCATGGTCTCGTTTCCTTCATGGTCGGCGCGGCCCACATCATCAGCTGCGCAGGCTCGGTATTCGCTCTCGAACAGTTTGATCAACTCCACCGAAGCCGCTTTCACCAGTGAGCCCAGCACCGCCTCCACATGGGCCCGAAGGCTTACCGAACCGGCCGACATGGTCGCTGTTCTGATCGCACAACGTCCCGCAACTCTTTACGAGGAGGAAGTCAACGCTTAGCATCTATTTACCAACTGCAGCCACATGGTTGAGGGGTAAAGTGGAGGGGGGTGGGTCTATTTTAACTGCGCATGCGCACCAGACAACAGGAAAGACAAAACATCAGCCCGATGAATGGAACGTTATTTTAATTTATTTTATTTTATTTTAAATCTAATTTGATCTTTAACTTATTCTTATTTTATTTTAAATGTAATTTAATTTTATCTCTAACTTAATTTAATTTTAAATTTAATCTAATTTGATCTTCAATTTAATTTAATTTTACATTTATTGAAACTTTATCTTTAACTTCATTTAATTTAAATTTAATTTAATTTTATCTTTAACTTAATTTTATTTCATTTTATTTTAAATGTTTATGATACTGACACTAAAAAGCGAAAAAAAAAAAAAAACATTAAAATGACTGGTTCATGCGTCTCTGCTAAAAAAAAGTAACTTAAGTTGGACTTTAATATCATAATGCAGTCTTTAGTCAGCCAAACCCTGGTTTTCCTGTGTCCAGTACAGAAGCCGAGAATATGGAAAAAAAAAAAAATCGGCCAATTTTCTCACAATTACAACATCTATTACCACAAGAAGTATTAG
>NC_050528.1:23033553-23061280 GCF_002922805.2 Oryzias melastigma
ACAGGAATCACCATGGACTATGATGTTTGCAGATGATATTGTGATTTGTAGTGAGAGCAGGGAACAGGTGGAGGTGGAGTTAGAGAGGTGGAGGTTTGCCCTGGAAAGGAGAGGAATGAAGGTTAGCCGCAGTAAGACAGAGTACATGTGTGTGAATGAGAGGAACCAGAGTGGAAGAGTGAGGTTACAGGGAGAAGAGATAAAGAAGGTGGAGGAGTTTAAGTATTTAGGGTCAACAGTACAGAGTAATGGAGAGTGTGGAAAAGAAATGAAGAGGCGAGTGCAAGCAGGTTGGAATGGGTGGAGAAAAGTGTGACAGAAAAGTTTCAGCACAAGTTAAAGGAAATGTGTACAAGACTGTGGTGAGACCAGCCATGCCGTTTGGACTAGAAACAGTGGGACTGAAGAAAAGACAGGAAGCAGAGCTGGAGGTAGCAGAGATGAAGATGCTGAGGTTCTCTTTGTAAGTGACAAGGATGGATAGGATCAGGAATGAGTACATCAGAGGGACAGCACATGTTAGAGGTTTTGGAGATGAAGTGAGAGAGGCCAGACTGAGATGGTTTGGACATGTTCAGAGGAGAGACAGTGAATATATTGGTTGAAGGATGCTGAGTCTAGAGCTGCCAGGCAAGAGGTCTAGACTCTAGAGCAGGGGTATTCAAATCCAGGCCTCGAGGGCCGGTGTCCTACATGTTTTCCAACCAACCTTCCATTGAAGCTCCTTATTGGCTAAACATGCCTGATCCTGGAAATTAGCAGCAGATAAGGCAGGATTTCTCTGTCAGTTGTCATGCACCTAGATGTATGAAATTTTTTCTCCTCATTTGACCCACACCCTGGGGGAGTGGTGTGCTGCAGACACAGCCGTGCTCTGGAACCATTTAGTGGTTTAACCTCCAAATCCAATGGGTCCACAGGTCCCATTTTTAGAGTCTTCAGAATAACTCAGCCTGGACAAGAACTCACACCTTCTAGTCTCAGGGCGGACACTCACAAAAAGGCCACTGAGCTGGCCGGCAGTGGTGAAGAAAGACGCCGAGTGCAGACATGAAAGCCCTTAGTGTTTATTCCTGAATGTACAAACCAAAGGATCTAAGCTCCTGAAAATGATGTTGTGCTGTCTCTAAAGTCACTTGACAAGGGGTTTAGCCACTTGCTTTCTTGAGAATTGTAAAACTAGCATTCTAAATTAGTTTGAACATTATGACTTAAATACTAAGATGAAGTCGTTCTTCTCTATGACCCTCACGGGCTCAAAATACCCAAAAACCCACAGCACCCGTACGGGTCCTTGAATGGGTCAATATGACTAGGGCTTTAGTTGACGTCAAAGCTTTAGAAAATTGTATTCCAACACATTTACCAATCATTCCATACAAACACGATGCCCGAGTCCACTAAGCAATGCTCTAGTCCACCTCTGCAAACCAGTAATAATTTGAGTAGTTGGGCACTAGTACACACGAAATAATTACATTCAAATGTTCCCAATTTTGGGGTCAAATGCACAAAGATGCAAACAAATTGGCCAGTTTAAGGATAACGTTAAAGGCTGTTTGATACTCCTGAAGGAGTATTTCTACACAGTTCTATTGACACTATGTGGCAATGCTGTGGACCAAACACTCACAGCCTGACTACATCTTAAAATACACCTTTCTCAATCGTTTGGACAAACCACTTATCCAAAGGAAATTAGAATCTAAGACAGCCTACTGAATTAATATAAAATTTGACTTATTTATCTTAACAAAGCACAAAAACTTACATCATCAGCCTCAATGACACCAATCTGTGGGTGGGACAGATCAATTCCAAACGTCTTCTCCCAGTGTGGCACAAGCTAAAGAGAAATTAACAAGAAGTACCATTTGTTAAGCTATGGTGAGTATAACTATTTTTATTGAAATGATTAAAATCGCTGTCTAAATTATTTCCAGAATTCCTATTGCTCAGTTTTATTTTTATTTATTTATTTATTTTTTTTTTTACCAGAGGGAAGTCATCTGGGTCAATCCAGACAATGCTGAGTTTTCGGTTGTCTTTGTTGTCCTCGGCAACATGCTTTACAATCTCCAAGAACTCGAAGCCATCTGAGAAGAGAAGAAGGTCACAATTCTGCTACAGCCTAGAAACTTTAGGGTGTATTCAGACTGGAAGAGTCAGTTTGTGGACTGTCTGCTTAATTCGGTCTGGATCAACTACTGAACCTTGCCTTTGGTCTGTATTCAGACTACCGTCAACCAGAAATTTTTGTTTCAAACTAAAGCTTGTAAACAAAACCCTGTAACTAAAGATCTCTTTAGTCATTGGCCAGGAACTACGAGGACAGGGAAAAGCAATGAGAGAAAGAACAATGGAAGAATAATGGAAGATTTGCAATCCTTGTTGGGATAGTTTTGAACATCGGTATCATCATCAGGTACAACACTTTTTACTGCTTCATTGGTACGTTGAGGCATACTGCAAGGTGGTTACTGAGGGTATGACATCTTCAAAGGTACTGTATAACAAATAGACTGTATAGAAAACAGTTTTAAAAGCAATGTGTATCACGTTAAAAGTTGTTTTAATGAGCCTGGATTCATCCGATCAAATTTCAATGAGTTGCAGTGGCTACTCTGTTTACATCTTGTAATGACTGTCCATGGTGGCCGTTTTGGTCCAGTTGTTCCACTCAGAGGACAGAGCCTATTCACTGAGGAAACTCAGACCAAACTGGAGCTCATTCCAATTTGAAACAAACCCAAGACTACCTTGAAAGATGGAACTAAGAGCAGTTCCTGATCCCAGACCAGGGGCCACTTGGATGTGTTCAGACTAAAAATTTGTTCTTGATTATTAGGGAAAAATAACCTTAGTTCACTTTCAGCAAACCAAATGTGTCCAGTCTGAATACAGCTTTAGTTTGAGTTTTTAAAATTTATTTCAGACAATTTCATAATTTTCTGTCTGCTGGGACGTGTTTATTCCTTTACCTACGTCAGCCTCTTCTGCAAAAACAACAATGTGTTCACCACCAATATCGTCATCCTGCAAAGACAAAAGTTTAGCTCAAAAGCAGCCCTTACTAAGCCTTACCAGAAAAGATTAGATTAATTTGTTTTAAAAAAATGTGACTTACCCAAATCTCATACAGATTGTGTGGTTGCAGCTTCCTCAGGGTTGGTCTAAGAAAGCAAAAATTGAATCATTTTCCGAATTTTTCAAGCTGTCAAGATTTTATCCAGGGACAACTCTATGACAGTTTTCTTTTAGGTCTTACCTATCATTAGCCTTGATGAATTTCACCAGCTCCTGCTCAGAGTAAGGTTTTCCAGGAATGACCATTGGATCCTCAATGAAAGGCTCATAGAAGTCAACTTCATTTAACTTCAACTCTAAAGCTTTGGCAACCTGAATGTGAAAAATGGGAAAACCGTTAAAGATTAAAAATGAATGATGAACGTTTTTTTTTTTTTGTTGCTGATTTTAACCTTGACATTAGTACTCACCTTGGGATTGAATGTTGCAAAGAACTTGATGTGAGGATGGAACTCTTCTGCAGCATCAGCAAAAGCCTCAAAATCTGAAATGTCACAGGCATCAGTTAAACTGCTTCAATAGCTCAGAACAGTATGACTCTAATAGAAATAGAGTGGTGGTTTGATAGTTATTTTGCGTTTCTAGAGACAGTTGTAGACGGATGAAATCTGAGCACCTAAGTCTACCATTTTTGTTTGCTTTTAAGTTTGCTTTAGCCCCCTATTCAACCCCTCTTTATCTCTCTGCAAACAGCTCCAACCTACTTCTGGTGGCTCACCTGACTCAAATCTCACAAGCCACGACTTAAGCCTGTGGGTTGTGATTCACGTCTCGTGAGCTGTGTCTCAAGTCTCGTGAGTCGCGACTCAAATTTCGTGGGTTGCGACTCAAGTCTCATGAGTTGTGACTTTAGTCTTGTAAGCCGCAACTCAAGCCTTGAGGGTTGTGACTCACCTCTTGGGAGCCGTGACTCAAGTCTCGTGGGTTGTGACTCACGTCTCGTGAGCTTTGTCTCAAGTCTCATGAGCCATGACTAAAGTCTTGTGGGTTGCTACTCAAGTCTCCTGAGCCACGACTCAAGTCGTTTGGGTCGTGACTCAAGTGTCATGACCCAGGACTCAAGTCTTATGAGTCTTAACTCATGTCTCCTGGGTCGTGACTCAAGTCTCATGAGCCACAACTCATTTCTCGTGGGTCGCGACTCAAGTCTTCTGGGTCGTGACTCAAGTGAGTCGCAAGACTTGAGTCGCAACCCACAAGACTTCAGTCATGGCTCACAGATGAGCCATTCGAAGTAAGTCGGAACTGTTTACAGCACCAGCCCCTGCTGCAAGTTTGTGCTGTCCCGGGTGGTTGGAGTTGGTGGTGATTCTGGTGATCATTGGAGATCACCAGGAGACACTTTATACCTCCAGGTGATCTTCTCCAATTATAGTCAGGGAGGTTAGACTATCCTCCTTAGCACCCTCACAATTGAATTCAATGTTTTAGTCCATGAACTAAAATAAAGTAATTTTAGTATTAAATAATTAATATGTCCTGCAAAGTTTTTTTTATGATCTTGACCCAGGTGTTGGAACCAGTGGCGACTGTGGAGACTGTCATGCAAATTAAATGTCTTGGAATTGAGTCCAAGCAACTGGGCTTAAAATCTTTGTCCTTGAAACTTCATCAGTTTTAATAGATTTGTCATCTCTGTTTCACATTTCCATAAATGTTCTTTATAGATTTTTGTCTTCTCTCCTCTTGATTCTAAATCATCACAGTCAGGTTTTTTGATCTCTGTGTTTTTTTACGTGTTGCATTTATGCTTGAATTGATTTTTGTGGTTTTCTCCTGCTACAGGATGAACACTCAACCGATTAAACATGAACCAGTGTCTTCCATGGAGGTATAGAATGCAATGTTGTAGTTCAAAATGTTTGTGCACTAATGATGTTCCAGAAACATTTATGATCAATGGAGAATGGACTTTTTGCATATATATTGAAACATACTGTACATAGATTTTTCCGTCGTGGGAAATCCTGCCCCTTGTATACCTCTGGTTCTTGACCACATATTTTTTTCTATAATTTCAACCAATACACAGTATTGGATTTGACTTGGATCTCTTTTAGAATGTAAGTACCAAAAAATGTTACATTTTCAGTGATTTCAATAAGTCAAGTATTGAAATCTCAGATCATTAAATCTGTGTCTCAGTAGGTATGATCATGCTGTTATGGATCCTTACGTTCTGATTTGTGACTCTTAAAGTAGCCCACCAGTTTGATGTCCTCTTCGATGTTTTCAAAGCCCCTTAATTCTCGGTTATTGTCAATAATTTCTACTGGATCCTCAAGAAGCTGCAGAAGAAATAGAAGGGAATGAATGAATCATACTCTTATTGTTCCATACAAAACAAATAAAAAATATTTCTATGATTTT
The DNA here is from genome assembly GCF_002922805.2 of Oryzias melastigma. Classification (NCBI taxonomy): domain Eukaryota; kingdom Metazoa; phylum Chordata; class Actinopteri; order Beloniformes; family Adrianichthyidae; genus Oryzias; species Oryzias melastigma. The sequence continues at coordinate 23,039,011 of NC_050528.1, forward strand.
TTTTCTAAAATAAAGCCTGTTATTAACTGGGAGATTATATCCTCACGAACATCATAGATGAACTCCACAAGAGTGTGTGCTTCGAGCTCGCCATCATACTCTATGACTTCATCGTCTGAAAAGACAAAGATGCTGTCCGACTCTTTAAGGCCTGGAAGGAAAAAAAAATTAGTGTGATCACTTCTGCAGTCATATGATACCTCACAGTTGATCAATTCTTAATTTTGTGTAATCAGATTACCTAATTTTTTGGCCACAACCTTGTCTAACTTAGCATCAATAAGGCCGACTCCGATGTCCTCATCCTCAAAATCGTCCAGGACCTGTGCTACACGCTGCAAAAGCAAAACATTGATTTAGTCTTTCAAAAAAGATGACAAAGTCATGTTTTAGGCTCTGAAGGCCTATTGCACAATTGTTTACAAAACATCTGTTGTCCGCAGACGTTTCATTACCATAAAAGCCTGCCTTTCAGAGAGCTGCCCATGCACTTTCTAAATCTGTATGAAATTTGAACCTCATGAGTGACTGCTAATTCCACCAATAGCAGACAAACGCTTGCAAGGGAGACAGCTCTCTCGAAGTGGTTAAAGGTCTGTGTGTGCATACATACTCGTAAATTTTCATGCATACTGATGTCAAAGATCTTGAACAGCTGTTTTCTTTGGCAAAAGCAGACTAATCAGGCTGTTTTACAGCATGTTGAGCATCATTCTTGACTTGAGTGAATGGATGAGCATAAGGCGAGCAGTTAGCAACTTGGCAATATGCCAACTGTAAAAGGAATCTGTGGTTTTGGCAAAAGTGTGTGCAAATTTTTTTCCCATTTTTATTGTTGGAATATTTATGTTCTATTAAAAAAATCTATTTTGCTCATGATATATTGTAGAAAAAAAATAAAAATATATATTTTTACATTTTTAGATTTAAGTTTGAGAACAATTAAAATAACTATTTTTGTTATGTTGTGTTAAATAGCGTGCAAATTTAAAAAATGTAAAAATAAAGAGTTAAATAATTTGAAGTAGAAAATTTGAAAAAAAAAGAAAATTATGAATTTGGATTCTGCAGCTTCAACCTCAATATTATGTTTTTTTTCCTGCAGTATTTAAAAAAGGAATCAATTACATTTTAATGTATGTCTTCAATGTGTTTTTGGTTCAATTAACATTGCTTAAACTGCAGACAGTAAGAGGCTGTTCTAATATAAAAAATACCTTAAAAGTAAAAATAAAAAAAAACTCTTACAATTCTCCAACGATTAAATGTTTTATTTTGCACAGATCAGCACAATGCACCTCTAAATGAGGTAATTGAATGCAAATTATGCAAACGTGAATATATGTTGCAGCCAAAAGTACAAACACAAGCCTTTAGGAGAACTCGGCCACAAAAGGATCCTGGGATAAATTTAGCACCAGTTGCCACACCGGTCCAGGGACTATTTTGGTGAGGCAGAATTGATGCTCATCTCTCAGGGATCCGCTGACAAGTACAGTACTGCAAGTGTTAATCATGGCACAAAGCTGAGCTGGCGTTAGAGGAGCCAGCATATCCTGCTCTGGTTTGTAGACTGCACCCTACAGGCACCAGACTGCAGTCTGGGGGTTTGAGGAGATGACATGAGTTTTCTCAATGCAGCCTCTCCAAATAACCTTTAATTTTTTCCAACATATTCCTATAGATATATATATATGTATATATCCATTTTTTAAATAACTGTTTACATGCAAAATTTGTAGATTTGGGTCATGCCAAAAAAAAAAAAAAACTGTTGACACTGCCTGTTATTGCTCATATCTACTTTATCTCATTTGCATTTGGAATCATTGTTTTTATCAATGTATTAATCTAGTTGTCAAAAATGTTTGTAACTGCAAAAATGCAGAAATACACCTGACCTTTTTTGGCAAACTTGACAGGAAAGCTATGTGGTTGCTTGATGCTTTGAGAGCTGACACTGACGTTTTGTGCTAGAGGTGATGTCATGACTTTATGTGGAAACTGCTGAGTACCCACCCAGAAGGTGCTGACGGACTGATACACCATTCATGTGGATCACAACCCTCACAAAAACAAATGCGCGTGCACAAAGTCTGCAATCCTACAAGTGGGGCATGTATTTGCAGCTGTAAAATCTATCAACCTCTAGACTCCAATTGGACAATAATATATGTCATTCTGATTCTCAAACTAAATTTCCAGTTGGAGTCTTTTTTCTTTGGCTTCTAAATATCTCATCATTAGCTATGTGTTCTCCACCCACCTCAAGGGCCAACTCCTCCGTCTCGAACTGTCTCTGGGCGACGCGGTTGGATGCAGGATGGTCATGGTAGTACAACACCATAACGTCGTACTTCTTCATCACAGACTTGTAGTTCTTGGCATTGAGGTTGTGGACGCGGTCCTTGCCATCATACTCCGGGAAGTCCAAAGTGTCCTTGGCGAGTGAAAAACCCCCAAAGGACAGCAAGACTGCCACAAGCACCCAGGTCCACTTCATGGCTCTTCTTCGAAGATGATTTAGAATCAGTCACAGTTGTGTTAAGTTTAAAAAAAAAAAAAAGATAAATCTGTGAATCTGTGTGGAACCCTTTCCAATCCGCGCCACCCAGAAGAGAGCAAGACCGACTCCTGGGTCCACCTTATTAAAAGCCCCTCATGGGAAGCTTGCATAGGGGTCCAAGGGGCAAGAGGGGCAGGGCTAAGCCTGACATAGGTGTGAGTGTGCATGTCTACGTGAGGTGTAACTGAGAAAGATGAGGCAGGGTCTGGGCAGTTGCTTGGGTGACAGCTTTGAGTGAAGGTTGATTTGTGTGTGTGCCTGAGTGTATGTTACAGACCTGTAAAAGTTGAGTGCAGTAAGAGGTCTGGGGTCAGATCAGCTCTCCATTCTTTCTTCGGAGCAAGAAAGGGGGTGAAGATGACAAGTTTACCAACTTTTCTTGAGCTTTTTTTGCCATACGAGGACCAAGAGGGACTTTTTTGACACAGAAATGACTGAAAATGTAGTGTAAGACTGTCTCCACCCATATTAAGTGAAGACGGTGGCTTGGATATCAGCTAAAAATAATGGATGTGGGACAGAGAAGTACATATCAGGAGGGGCTGCTGTCGGTGTCTAATTTGCTGCTGCTGGCAGGGCCACAGCACTAGAATGCAGAGTTGGGTCACTCAAGGACTTGCAGCACCTGCTGAGGCTTCTGTGTAGGTGTCACTTAGCCCTGACCTACGAAGAAAAAGAAACAAAGAATACAGAAAATAGAAAATTGTGTTTTTTAAAGCTTTTTTTGCACAAAACAATTGCAAAAATAAATTTAAGACATAAAGACACACATTGCCATTTGTTTCTTTTTTAAATAAAAACAGTATATGAGTTTACAGGAGTTGTTTAATGTCATCACAAGAAAAGATACACAGAATACATGTGTTGTTATGATGGGGAGTTAGGCCGGGAACTGAAATAATTATAAAGAGCCGGTTCAGTGTGTTGCAGGAACCATCCAACTAGCTTTGATAGGTTCTTATTGAAAAGTCTCTCATTTACACCTCTCGTGTCGACAGCTTGCAAAGATAATTCCAGTTTATGTTTCACTAATGGGTCTAAGTTACAAGAAATCTGTCAGTTTAGGCATTAGGTACAAAACTAAAAAAAAACATACATCGGATATATAATACACTCTCCCAACATATTAAATAGAACCTCCTATCTTCTTTCACAATTTCAAAGGAGCTAGAATGTTGTCTTACGTAAGTTTTATGCAAATCAAAAATGTGATCATCTTTTATTTTATTAACCACAGCTGATAAAAGAGCAATATACTATTTTCCAAGTAGGGGGTGTTTTACATTATCCTGTTGCTCAATCTAAAGATCTATTGTTGTGCAAGGAAGCCACCTCTAAAAATGTGCCATGGAGGAAACTTCTCAAGTTTCTTACAGATTTCAGTCTCTCATGTGTCGCGGTCCTTTGCAAGGATACTTTGTGGTTGTAAAGGATAACAGGCATGTAGGGATCTCTTTTATTTTCTGTTGAGGTTTTTTTTTCCATGCAAGTACTGCCTAAACAATGTTTGGGTGCACTCACCAGTAAATCTGACATCAACAGGAGTGAATTTGTAATGCATAATACATAAAATAAATACATACAAACATGTTAAAACCTGAAAAATTGTTAAGTAAATAAAAAGCTAAAACATTGACAAAATATTTCATCCTCCCTAAACACTCTCTGATTAGACCTTAAAATTACTGTTAATCATGTAAGACACCTTAACTTCAAATAGTGTGTAAATAATATATGATCTGAGCAATTTATTCAAAGAAATTTGGAGTTTTGTTACTAAATTTGGTCTTCTTAATATAATATTTTGCTGATAAAATCAGAAGATTTATCAGATAGAATTGGGAAGATAGCTTATTATTACCATAGTTCTTTCAAGTGCATGAAGAAATGGGGATAGATTTGAGTTTTAGTATGAGTTAACAATTTGTTCCAAACAAGTAATGTGTTTCCAAGTCCAAATATGCGTATATCAATGCTGGAAAATCATCTTGTATGTTAGCAAAACATTCTGTAAAGTTTTTAAAACTAAAAAGAAATCAGGAAGAACACAAAAATAAAGGAATGAATATGTGTGATTGGGTAGCAAACATGAAATAAAATGAAATAAAACGGTAAAAAATAAAAATATAACTTTAAGAAATACGTGTTTTGTTCCCCGACGAATAGAACAAATTTTCCAATACTTGCTTTTGTCAATAAAGTTGGAAGGGGGAAAAAAAGTTGAAAGTGTAAACTTTGGGGCCCTCGATCGCCCTCTTCTGGTGGGCGGAGAAATAAGACAGAGGTTTTCATAACATGGAGGGTGTTGTTGTGTAAACCCGCAGCTGGAGTTCAGAGGAGCTACGGACTACAGCGCTGTTCGTCCTGCTGTCAGCGGTGATAAAAGTCTGATTTTTTATTGTTAACATTTTGTGTTTGTTTCTAGCAATGTATAATGTTGATAAATGTAGACAGGAGTTTATCAAAGGCTCAACTCGTTAGTTAGCTGGACCAAAACAACTATTGACAGACTAATAAAACTGTAGGTTAAAGCTAAAATAATCATTTTTAAGCACTTTAAATCAGAAATAGTTGCTTTGTCAGTTGGTTTAAATTTTAACTTTGCAGTTCTGTTTATAATAAAGGCTATGAAACTGTCTTTTTTGGTTCTGTTTGCATTTTTCCACATTTGTCAACTTCCATTTATGCTTTCTTTTCATTACATTATTGTCTTAAAAATGAAAAGAAAGTCTGTGAATGGTCATGACCTTAGTGTCACATTATTATTGTGCAAGTTCCTGTTTCATGCATGTCTGTAGGGAGTGTCAGCTTAAACTTGATAATAAACTTCTGTGGACTGCAGAGCCAAAGCACTTCAGTAAGATGTTTCCTGTTTCCACAGATGGCCTCGGCTGTGGCCGACAGGGCAATAGGAGCCATTGTTGGATCAGCTGTTGCAGATGCTGCAGGTAATTTATTGATCGGTTGTCATTGCATTTAAATCTGCAGAAACTATGTCCTAGAAAACAACTTACTGTTTAATAGGTTGTTTACATTTTTTATCACGTTGATTGTTACCTGCTAAGATCTTCTTCTGAACTAAAATAAATTGAACTTGATGTTTTACAGCACAGCCTCTGCACTGGGTCTATGACCTGCAGAAACTTAAGGGGATTTTGGCTCAAGATTCAAACCCGGAGTTCCGTTCTGAGTCTGCCAACCCTTTTTACCGGAGGAAGACGGGCGAGCAGAGTTGCTATGGAGACCAGGCTTATGTCCTGCTGGAAAGCCTGTCTGAATGTAGAGGTGAGCCATGTCTTTTAGTCTCTGCATTTGGACCCAACAAGCTGGTACATTTGAGCACAAAATTAGATTTTACTACCCCAGTAATGCGGCATTGATGGACAAAATGTAAACCAGTTATTTATTTTGAAACTTTTTTTTTACTTAAACTTTGCTCATTTTAGGAAATATGATGTCTTATACCTGTAAAATCAAAAAACAAAATAAATGGAAACTTAATTTCGCTGTAGAATTTAAGACATCAGAGTCATGACTTCACTTGACGTCTTCTAGGTCTAAATGTCGAAGATCTAAAGAAGCGCACCATGAAGTTCTTTGGACCGGGATCAGAGTATGACACGCCCATCAATGATCCGTACAGAGACAAAACAGGTATGGTCCTTTAAGCTCATCTGGAGTTCTTTCATGTTTACTATTAAAATGAATAGATTAAAGCAAAAATAGCTACATATGTGTTTTGAAATTCATCAGGGCCAAGACCTCAGCTGCCCATTGAGGGACCATGGAGGCAGTCCAGTTTGAAGAGTTTCATAAAGAATATGGATGCTGGGAAAGAGGAAACAGGTGAAATACATTAATAAAATAAAACTGTTTTCTGCTATTAAAGCAAACAAACTTGAGCTGTTGTGTCTTTGTTGTAGGCTGTGAGACGGATTGTCAGATCGATGGAGTAGCCAAGCTGGCTCCTGTTGTGGCTTTTTATGCAGGGCAGCCTGACATGCTGGAGAAGGTGGAACAGGCCGTCCGTGTCACTCAGAACAGCGACGAATGTGTTGCAGAAACTTTAGCGGCAGCAAGGTCAGCATACAGACCCTTTTGACACGTTTCTACTTCTGATACTGTCATCTATCCCTACTTATCCTCAAATTTAGATTCAATAAAGAGAAATAAAACCCACCAATTCATTTCTTAAGGTTTCTGGAGCATTTCATCTTGAACGGTCCTGATCCAGGGGCTCTGGATGCAGTGCTGAATCAGCTGAATGATCCAAAGAGAAAGCAGCCTCAGGATTTGGATAAAGCAGTGGTTGGTATGTGAGATTAGCTGCTACACTGTTGCTTCTCCTCTGATAAAGTCATGGTGTCACGACTCATGTCCTGCTGTTGTTTCAGGCCACATTCATCAGGTGAAGGAGCATTTATCAAGGACTCCCCAGGAGATCATCCCCACCGTGTTTCCAAACACATGAGGTATTCCGACTGTTGTATTGACATAACATCTGAATTCTATGAACCTTTATATAATAGTTGTGAATTATTGCATTTGTTTAGGTTTGCCAGGTGCATTCCAGGCAGCGCTGCACGGAGTCCTGACGGCCAAGAGCTTTGAGACGGCTGTCAGAGACACCATGAGCTGCGGTGGGTGCACCTGCAGTCGAGGGTCCTTCATCGGAGCGTGTTTGGGGGCTCAGGTTTGACCATTTGCATTGCTGTCAATCAGTTACAAATCAGTGCTGTTTGTGTAACTAATGACATTTACTAATTCTAGGTTGGTCTTGAGGGAATCCCAACATCTTGGAGGGAAAAAACCCTGCGATGCAACTCTGTGTTGGAACACGCCAAGAAGATTACCAAACATCTTTAATGAAGTGAGGAGTGTGAGGTCCTGAGAGCATCATAGAAAAATGTTGAGACTTTTCAGAGCATTGAATGAAGGCTTTTGTCTAAACTTATGTGAGGCAGAAGCCAGATGTTTTTTTATGTCTGCAAAAGAATCAAAAGTTGTTTATGATGTTCTTTCACTGGCACTTTTCTTACATTTATGAACAGTGATGTTCATAAATGTTGATGCTGATAATTATTAAGGGTGGTAAAATGAAGGAGAAAAAGTGCAAAATTGATATGAAAATAAAAGGATGTTAAATATCTAAAAATACAACGATAAATTGTCAATTAAGTCAAAAGATTTCAAAATGTGTTGATTTGAAGTAGTCACCATTCAATAAAAACAATTATCTACTACTGACATTGATTTACTTCTTATTATTTGTTATTTTACCAACTGGTGATAATCTTCAAAAATACAAGAAAATATTTTAAAAACTTAAAAATTGGTACAAATTACTATTTCGTCACTTTATTTTCCATTCATTTTATTATGCCCATTATTTTTACTTGCAAACATTATTGTCACTTCAGAAATTATATTTAGTATGTCCTTAAGCTTTTGTTCATGTCCAAGTACATTACAGCAACATAAATATTCTGACAAGTTTAGATACAGTGCTGCATATTTATGAAATTGAAATTTAACGCCAACTTTTTTTAAACTACAAAACCAAACCTGAAACTTTTTTTGCCGGTTCTGTTTGACACAGAGCCAACAAAAACCAAACATCCCTTCAAATGAGCATTTTTTGTGCACAAATTAGCATCTTGTACACATAAATTAGCATTTCTGTCCACCAATTGGTACCTTGTTCACTCAAATAAGCATTTTGTGAGCAAAATGTTGCATCTTGTATGCACAAATTAGATTTTTGTGCACAAATTAGTACATTGTTCTCTCAAAATAGCATTTTGTGCACACAAGTTAGCATCAAGTTCACACTCATTAGTACCTTGTCTTCTCGAGTTAACATTTGTGCGTACAAGTCAGCATATTGTATGCACAATTTAGGATTTTTGTGCACAAATGAAATTAGTACCTTGTTCACTCAACTTAGCATTTTGTGCTCACAAGTTTGCATCTTGTATGCACAAATTAGCATATTTGTGCAGAAATTAGTTCTTTCCTCTTTCAAATAGAATTTTATGTCCACAAATTAGTGTGTAGCTGTGCACATAAAATTGCAAACTGAATTGTAATTTGTACGTTTGACACAATGCAATATATATTTTTTACACTTTTGATTGTTCTGCTAGTAGTTTATGTTTCTAAAATATTTGTAGCTTTGAAAAACATTTAAATGTGAATGTAAATGCTAAATAAAGTTAAAAAAGGAAAATATTGCTTTTTCCTTTGTTAAAGGGCAGGCCTAATTGATTTAAGCTTCCGCCTGCTCCCTTTCAACCATGCCAATTATTCTTCTTCTTATTATTATTTTGTGCTAATTTTATTACTTTTTGTGCCACATTGCATGTACTTTATTAACATGTTTGAAACAAATTTTAATAAAGTAAAATAATGATGAATAAAACACTTTCTGCCTGTTTTTCTTCTTTACATGAGGGAAACCAATTTTAAAATGTTATTTTAACACGTTTTCCAGTTAAATCGATATTTTAAAAAGTATGCTAATTTTTCACCTTTACCCAAAGACTAAAAAGCAAGAAAATTAACTGTGTCTTATTTATTCGTGTATATTTATATATATTTACATGAAATCATAGGGCTATATATGTAGCCCAATTTAAAAAATCTTCAATACAAATTCGTTTTGTGTGTGTCTGGCAAATGTGTTTGCGAGACAAGCATTCTGTTTTGTGTGATAAGGGCACGCGCAGACCTCGGGCTAAAATTGTCCCTCTGCGCCCGCCGTAGTAATTTCTGACGACAGTTGGGAAACATGGCTGCCAGAGGAGGAAAACAGAGCCGCTCGGGTCTGTCGGGTAGGAAAGGCGCGGGTGAGCAGGATGAGGAGGAACCGCCGCTGCAGGCCGTTTTAGTGGCTGACAGCTTTAACCGAAGGTTTTTCCCGATAACCAAGGACCAACCGCGGGTAAGCAGCAAGCTAAGTACACAGAAATGCTAACGGAGGCTAAGTGATGCCCATGCTGGGGGATTGACAAGAGTTGCACTTGTCATCAAGTGTTTACCTAAACTGTTAAAGTGCGGTTTTGTAATTTTCTTTAAATATATCTTGATTGGGCATGTTGAGATTGACCTTTAAAAGCTGACAGATTGTGGTTGATGTCAGGCTTTGCTGCCTCTCGGTAATGCTGCCATGATCGACTACACCCTGGAGTTCCTGACCTCCACTGGAGTCCAGGAGACCTTTGTGTTCTGTTGTTGGATGGCCAGCAACATCAAGGAACATCTACTGTGAGTTGGATCACTTTTGTGTGAAAGGATCTCCCTTTTTCTCTGTTCTAACCTTCCACTGTCTTACAGGAAATCAAAGTGGTGTCGACCCACCTCCCCAAACACAGTCCACATCATCACCTCAGACCTGTACCGCTCCCTCGGTGATGTCCTCAGGGACGTTGACGCCAAGTCCCTGGTCCGATCTGACTTCGTGTTAGTTTACGGAGACGTGGTGTCTAACATAGACGTCAGCCAGGCGCTGCAGGAGCACAGGTAAATCCCCTCAGAGGATATTTGGATTCTCTGCAGATTTTTCTGATCAACATTTTGTTCACGTCAGGCAACGGCGAAAGATGGAGAAGAACATCTCTGTGATGACCATGATGTTTAAGGAGTCGTCTCCGGGTCACAGATCCCGCTGTGAGGAAGATGATGTCATCGTAGCTGTGGACAGCAAGAGTCAGCAGATTTTACACTACCAGAAGACGCAAGGCTTGAAGAAGATGCAGTTTCCCATGGTAAACACTGGTTTCACTGTTAGCTTATCCTTTTTTTTTAAAATGATTTAACTGATTAAATCCTGTTGGTATTCTGCAGAACATTTTCCATTGTGGAACGGATGAGTTTGAAATCAGACACGACCTCCTGGACTGTCACATCAGCATCTGCTCTCCACAGGTCAGCCTTGGTATAAAAATGAAAACAAAAAATTATTTAATTTTGTTTTTTAATGCACTCCCTCACCGTTTTTTTTTTTTTTTAGGTTGCTGAGCTCTTCACCGATAATTTTGACTACCAAACTAGGGATGATTTTGTTAGGGGAATTCTGGTCAATGAAGAGGTACTGCACTCTTTTTTTAAAGGCAGATGAAAATTGTGTTTTTAATATATTCTTGTTGCTTTTTTTCATGGTGGACAATGTGTATTAAGGAAATAAAGCTTAAAACTGATTTTCTTAGTATTTCTTCATGTAAATAGTTGTGAATCATAAAATTCTGTTTGAAAAAAGCTTGTAGTTGTGATTCCTCGTCTCTCTTCAGATTCTGGGCAACCAGATCCACATGCACGCCACCAAGGACGGTTACGGCGCGCGCGTGTCCAACCTGCTCATGTATGATTCGGTGTCATCGGACTTCGTGCGCCGATGGGTTTACCCGCTCACGCCCGAGTCCAACTTCACTGACCGCGAAGGGCAGATCTGCACATATTCCCGGCATAACGTGTACCGGGGCTCCGGGGTCAGCCTGGGGCACGGCAGCCAGATGGAGGAGAATGTGTTCATCGACCGCGACACGAGCATCGGCGCCAACTGTTCCATCTCCAACAGCGTCATTGGTAACAACTGCACTATAGGTGAGCTCGCCGGCAGGTTAACCGCTCAAAAAAACCCACGTCCAATCCTCTAAAACGTTTTTTTTTGTTTTTTCTCCAACAGGAGACCACGTGGTCTTGGACCATGCATACATCTGGAACGACGTCCACATTGCGAGTAATGTGGTGATCAGCCAGTCTGTGGTCTGCGATAAAGTCCAGGTCAAACAGGGTGTCACTCTGAATAAACAGTGCGTCCTGGCCTACAACGTAAGAAATGCACACATCTCTTGTAAGAATCTCGTCTTGTGATTAGAGACGCACAAAATCATGATGACACAAAGTTGCGTTAAGTATTTTAGGTTGCTACTGACAAACATTTCAGATAGAAAATATCTGGATAGATACAGCTGAATTTGCAATGGTGTGGAGCAAACAACTTTGAGTGTGAAGTAGAGTTGCCACTAAGTATTATTTTAGTCACCGATTAGTCAATCCGTCACCAGCCATTTTTGATTAATTGCCGATTATTTTCCAGATTAGTCGATCAGAAAATGGTTATTGTTTACATAAGGCGATGTACATTTTTTTTGTTTTTTTTTTACAAAAGCTGATAGTGCTGGTACTCAGTCTGTGGTGGTACTGTTAATGCTTGGCGTAAATAATAGAAAAATATTGATTTTACATCTATAGTTCATGAATGTCAATTTCATCTTATAAAAGATTGAAAGTTTAAGGTCCCAGATAAGCTTTATGCTAGCACAAAAAAAGCCAGAATTGGCTCGAATGCTATGGGATTCCTGATTCCTGCACTAAATCATAGTCTAAACTGCCCATAGAAATATTAAAACATTTTTTTTGGTCAATTTTGTGGTTAACTTCAGTAAATAAAACCTGATCATCACTGTTGTTGTGGATCATTTAACAACAAATCCTGAAAATCTTCTACACATTTTTTCAATCCTCAAAGTTCTGTAGCAGTTTACATCCTAAAGCAAATCTGTGTGAAAAGCTGCTTTTCTCCGCTTCAGAATCCGCTGGCATTGCGTCAATTATATAAACTGTTGAAGAGGTACCGGAAAAAATGACCAATTTGTCGACGATACCAAACGTTTTTTTTAATAATTGATTAGTTAAAAATTGTTGAGTAATCGTTGACGGTCCTAGTGTGAAGTGTGCAAATTGTTAACGCAATTATCCACCAGCATTGATGTTGTAATGTATTTGTTATGCATCCTGAAACCAACACAACTCACGATGTACTTTTTAATTTTTTTTTACTTCAAGGTAAAACATCCTATTAGGGCTGCCACAATTGGTCGATTAGTCATGACTATGTCGACTAATATAATAGTTGCCAACTAATTCAATAGTCGATTTTTTTTTTTTAAGTCTCAAAACTACGATGCACGCTTTCTAATGCCATTCTCTTTGTCACACATGGGCATTAGTGCTTATCCGAATCAGTAGTGATGCCACAGGAAGTTCTAGGAAGACTTGGGTACCATAACAACCGGTCAACGGAGCTTGAAAGTGGGAAACATAAAGAAAAGCAAAGAAAAAAAGTGTCCAATGCAATATCCGCAAGGCAGAACTTGTTTTCCATGGCCTATTAACTGCAAATTTTTTTTTAACTTTAAAATCTGAGATATTCGTTAAGTTTTATTTTGTGTTCAGAATCAAAGTTGTACTAGAATGAGGGTGACTGTCCAATCGTCAGCACTCAAACGGCTTCAGTAGCCGTGCTCCAATGATTAGCCGGCGTGCTCACTTAGCTTTTTTGTTTTGGATTTTTGTAATTCACGTCTCCAGGTGGTGATCGGACCCAACATCTCTCTGCCAGAAGGCACTGTGGTGTCTATGCATCATCCAGAGGAGGAAGAGGAGGACGACGAGGACGAGTTCCTCAGCGACGATGCTCAAGTTGACCAAGGCAAAGACAAAACCAAGCAGAAAGGTGCGTGGAGATCCGAGGTGAAACTAAATCACCTGCTCCTACTTCAGAGTCTCAGGAAGTGTGATCCTTCTGTTCTGTAGTTTTCAACCCAGCGGAGGTTGGAGCTGAAGGAAAAGGTTACATCTGGAGAGCCAGCAGTCTGGATGACACGGAGGAGGAGGAGCTGTCGCATTGTCTATGGGGTAGGACTCTGTTTTAAAGAAGTCTTTTCTGAGTTTTACTTCTTTTTTAAGTCTATTCCTCGTGTTGAGCAGGTTTGGTGTTGAAGCCGGATCCTGAGAGCGACAGTGAGGACAGTGAGCCGGACGGTCCCGATGATCCAGTCATTCCCTCTCCTGAGATGGATGATGTTAAAGGTTTGCCTCGCATGACTGCCCCCTGCTGGTCAAACACAAAACCTCCTTAATCTTTGGAAACAGTTAAAGAATTGCACCATTTTGGTCCAGTTTTCCAGATGGAGGTGCTCGGGACCCTGCAGAGAGGTTTGGAGGAGAACATCGGCTGCGACAACCTCGTCCTGGAGATTAATTCTCTCAAGTAAATCTGAGCCTGCTTGTGTTTGTGCTGCTCCTTTTGCTTCACTGGAACTCATCGTGCTTCTTTTAGGTACGCCTACAACATCACTCTGAAAGAGGTGATGCAGATTTTAACCAAAGTGGTTCTGGAGTACCCGTTCCAGCAGCAGGGCCCGCAGCTGACCCCATCCCAATACGTCAAGCTCCTCCTACCGGTGAAGGATCTTTCCCATCCATACGTACAGATTCTTCAGACGTGACTCTAGCTCATCCTGTTTTTGTTTATTGTTTTCAGTTGTTGAAGAAATGGGCTCCGGTGTTCAAAAACTACGTGAAGAGAGCTCAGGACCATTTAGACTGTTTGTCTGCGTTTGAGGAGCATTTCCTGGAGCAGGAGAGCCACTGGACAGCGATGGTCAAGGTGATCAACCAGCAGTTACTACTACGAGTGGAAACACAGGCTTTTTGTGGTTGTTTTCTGAGGTTGTCGTCTGTCAATCAGGTGTTGATGAACATGTACGAGCTGGAAATCCTGGAGGAGGAGATGATACTGCGATGGTTCTCGCAGGGAGCCACCAACGACCAAAGCAAACAGCTCCGCAAGAACCAGGGGGTGGGTGCCTCTCGGGTTTATAGAAATGATCCATCTAACAACATCTTTTGTTTTACAAATTTTTGGGGTTCTCCTGTTTTCTTTTTAATCACAACCTCTGAATATTGCCCAGTTTATGATGTAAATGGGATTACAGTATTTTAGTTAGCTACATTTCAACAGGTTGAAAGAGTCGGTTTACTTCACATCAGTTCAGTTTGGGTTCAGATGTTATCAGCTCGTTATACTATTTAACTTTTTACTATAGGATGGTACAGATGAATACTGGATTCTGATTGGCTGGAGGGTGTGGATTAAAAAGTGATATAACACACCTAAAAATGTGCATGTTCCATATCAATGCGGGGGCAATTGGTACTCCAATTATTAACATTTTTTAAATAAATTAGGAAAAAAATAGTTTGTCACACCTTTTTCCACAGTTTATCACAACGGCAAGAGAGTAGAAAATTTTTGTTTACTTTAACCCGTTTGGGGATTTTTATCATTTTAAAGACAAGGATGCAGCAGAAGAGAAGGAGAGAAAAGAATCTATAAAGGAGAAAATGAGACACAAGGAGGAAACAAACTATTTAAATTATACACTTTGTTTAAAACAAACTTTTGCTTCATTATTTGGGAAACAACAAGCACTAAGAGGTGAACTTTCTCTCTGAACTAATGCTTTATTTAGCCTATTATAATGATCATACTTTTCCTTTGCCGCCGAGCTCTGTAGCTGTTACCAAGACAACACATCATACCATGTATATAATAGTGCTCTTTTTGTAAAAAAGTGATTCAAACCTAAAAAATAAAAATAAATCGGCGCCTTTGTTAACCTATGGTGTAGTTCACAATCTTCCGCGTCAATCCTGGCAGGAAGTTATGCCAAGACACAGGAGGAAATCTAGTCAATTTTCAAAATATAACACATTTTTCAAAATAAAATACAGCGAGTGACAAATGTGTCTAAACAGACTGTAGAGATGAAAGTAAACAGACACTGAGACACACACAGATCAACGTAGTGGGTCAACTATGGAGTGGGGGGGTGGGGGGTGGTTTTGTGTGTCTGATGATGAAAAAAAAAAAAAAAGCTCTAGATAACCACAGCTGAGCAGAAGCGCCTGTTGACCATCGAGGAAAAATATGTTTGGGGTGAACTGGAGGTTAAGCGGAAACCGCGCTCACTCCGCCCACACACCACTTCACAGCGGTTCCGCATCCGGTGTGAACCTGGCGTCTGATGTTTGTGATTGTAGCAGAACACTGACTGCTGATTGCAGTCATAAATTTTAAAAAATTCCTTTAAAAAACGATGCAAGAAAAGTGGTTAAAGAAAGAAATAAGAATATAGAGCTTGAGTTAAACCTGTTAGTTATTAGGATGGAGAAATATTGAGTGATAAAATTTTTTTTTTAAAATAAATAGATTTAGTTTAGCACTTTAACGCATGTTTTGTGTTTCTCTGCAGCTTCAGAAGTTCATCCAGTGGTTGGAAGAGGCTGAGGAGTCTTCTGAAGAGGATGGAGAGTGATGAGATGAATCACATCATCTCTGTAAATACTCCTGGGACTTAAGGGATTCGGCTTATTGCCTTTGTCCTCTGAGGCGATGCTACATGTGAGGACTTTGAGCACCAACTGTCCAATCGGAATAAAAAAAAACTCCCTTTGCCTGCAGCAGTTTGCATATTTTATTCTTTCTTAACACAAAATGCATCAGGATCCAGCTGTTGCTTTATTTAATCATATGTCTGCGAACAAGTATGATCTTATAAAAAGTGTTTGGCTCAATCACAGGAGGTACATATAAAAATAAACAACTATTATTTCTGACATGGAACAACTTTCACTCTTTCACACACAGCTGTTACAATGCAGACAACACCACTGATCCCATATGAATCCATTTCAAGAAAGATTCAAATGAAGAAAATCCAGCAAAAATACGATTAGAGAAACCCACACAGTTCAGCAGCTAGAAACTATTAAAAAAATATGTTTGCCCCTTTTTTCCCTGAAAAGAAGCAATAAAATATAGATTCATTGATTGATAATTAGGTCACAAGCGGAAATTCAGTAGTTTCAGATTAACTGTTTCATGTTCATATTCTAACTTAAGTAACAAGTTAGCGTTTAATTTTGTAGATGGTTGCTATACAAAGGAAAAACTGAAACTTAGAGTAAAAAGATCCTCATGTCAAGAAAAATAAATGTCTCATTTTCTGTCTTGAAAGAAAAATAATCCTATTAAGAACAGCAAAATAATCATAGTTTGAGAAAACATCTTAGTCACAAGACATTTATTTCTTAAAATAGAAATTCCTGGTTAGACATTTGTTTCCCCATTGGCAGATTTTTTTTTTCTTTTTTTGGCTTTAAAAAAGATAATTTAAATTTTTGACCCATTTCTTGGGTGCCTGTTTTTGCAGTGTGTCCACATTTGGCCCCTTTTAGATGTGAGTTTGTTTAACAGATTTGATTTTGGAGTGCTTTTAAGTTTTGAAATCTGTGTATTTTTTGTGCCCTGTTACTAAACAAGGCACTTTATGGGTAAAAAAAAACATTACAGTAAATTAAAATTGCAAATGCTTCAGTTCAGCGTCAGCATGAAGACTCCTGAAGCAGCGTCAGGTTGTGGCACCACCTGTGCAGCTTGGAAACTTCCAGATCCTCAAACCTTTTTGGACCTGTCATCCTTTTTTTCAAAGAAACTGTAAACCAAACCGGCGAGGATGGCAGTCCCTGTGATCCCGGTTACAGCAGACAACGTCTTCCACAAGCTAGCGACTCCCTCATGTTGGCTGATGAAGCCTCTGTGGTCGGTGGGCGTCAGGAAGTACTTGCGGCCGTCCTTTGGGGGCTGCAGCCTGATCACTTGATCCCCCTCCAGAACCACCTCTCCAAAGCCCGTCACGGTGCTCCCCACACGCAGCAGCTCCTCCACCTCCTCCAGCCCCACCGGTTTCTCACCACTCAGACCCTCCAAAACCATCTCCACCAATCCTTCTTCGGCACGTTTCATTTTCTGATAGACGGTCTCCAAGAAAAAGCCAGAGACCTCCAAAGGATTTTGGACTTTGACAAAAACATCAGGGATGTAGGATCCAGGACTAACAAGGCTGAAAGGCACAAAGTTGTTTGTCTCTTTCTTGTTGGTCGTCTTTGATCCCCTAAAAAAAAAGTACTTTTAGACAGGTTAATTAAAAATGCAAATGGTTTTGATTTTAAAATACCAGCTATTGCTGACAGAGTTCCAGTATTTCCAGTGCTCCTGCATAGTTATCTTCTGAATGACTCCAAAGCATCTCGGCACAAACCGGCTCGCCAGAGGTTCTGTGTCCGCTTCAACCACACCTGAACCATAAATGAACATGAAATATAGGTTTATTTACATAAGGAAAATAACTTTTACCCAAGTTTCTTTATATTCTTACCTTCAACAGCAGCATAGTGAAGTCTGTTGTGGCGGGACGCCTTCAGTACTTTAACCAAATGCTGATCTGGTCTAAAACATGGTATTTTCTGCATCAAAAATATAAATAATTTCATTAAAATGATCATAATCTGAATTGTAACTTCACAACAGTGAAACACTTGCCTTTAGTTCATCCACTTCCTGTTTTTTATTCTGATATAAATGATAAAAAACACCAGAAAATGCAAAACTGGATCCAATACCAACCAGAACAAGAGGGTTAAGGGAAAAGTCACTCATGTCTGAATCTGCAAACAGAAAATGAAACAAAGATCAGCCCAATAGAAGCTAAAATGAACAGAATATCTGATAATAAAAACTTCAAGTCTTTTCTTTTTAAATAAATCATGTCCAATGGAAATAAAATACATGCAAACATGAAACACTTTTACTTGTTATAATTAAAAGAAAGCAGTAGTATACCCACCTCAATCACGTTTTTGTTTAGAACAAGTGTCGCTGCTTCATTTCCTCATTTTAGACATTACGTCACACATTTTCATCCAATTGGATACAAGCAGTGTGGTTTTTGGCCACTAGATGGAGCCAGAGCGCTTCATAATCATTGCTTTTTCCTCTCTTTATAAGGATATTATTAAAGCGATACTTAGCTCTTGTAACTTCCTTCTTCAACCAAACACTAAGAAAAGAGGTAAATCAGGATTGGAGTTCCCATGTAACAGAATTATTGTTAAAAGCACGAGAAGCATCAAGAGAATAAGATCTAGCTGGGAAACCGCATGGGCCAGTTTTTGAGCAAAAAGGGTTACTAATGCAATACGTTTTATTTGTAAAAATGAACAGGCAATGACAGCTGATTCTATAGCCAGGATTCTATTCTGTTACAAGACCTGAGACTTCTGGAAAGAAGTGAAATCTAGTACTTGTGGTACAAAAGCAATTCCACGTATGGTAGATGGGGTCTCCGGCAAAGAAAAAATTGTAGAACTGTAGCAACAACACTTCATCAGAATATTTAACTGTGTCCAGAGTGATTTGTGTGTAGCAAATGACACTGACACCGCTGATGTAATCACGACACATAATGTCAACCAAACTTCAAATTGTCAAACAACAAAGACACTGGACTTGATGGAGTATCTTCTGATCATGTGAAGTTTGTTAGTGCAGGGTAATCCCACTACTTATGTGTTTTACAGCTTTTCTTGTGCATAGATTTTTTTTAAACCTGATATCTGTTCAGAGGGATTTGTCGTTCTAGTGTGCATCTGTTCTAGAGCATGTTCTGCACCATCACACTTCATGCAGCATTCATGTAAGTCATATAGGCTGCAAACTGCTGCTTAGTCTTGGAAGAATACAAACAAAATAAGTGGCACAAAATAGCAGCAAAACATAATTTATTATCAGAGCAAAGAACATTCTTAAAGTTTATACACTTAAAAAAAAGGATAAACAGACACTCTAAAAAAAAGAGAATTCCAGCTTCAACCTGGAGTGGACACTGTAGTGCAAGAGGTTTGTCCGCAATTTCAGCTGACATGAAGTGCAAGTTTGGCTTCTCCAACAATGAAAGTAACAGTTTCCACCTTTTTCCTGGAGAAGTATGCATATTTTATTTATTATGTATCACACAAAATGCATCAGGATCCAGCCATTACTTTTTTAAGTGATCACATCACCTCCTGCAAATGGCTAGAACCTTCAAAAAGTTTGTCTGAAACACAAGAACCACAAATAAAAAAACTAAAAGAGAATATTTCTGACTTGCAACAACTTTCAGTCTTTCTCACTGCTGATACCAAATGAATCAATTTCAAGTAAAATTGAAATGAAGAAAATCAAAGATTGAGGTCAAAGGTTAATTGGGACATCAACAGTTCAGCAGCTACAACAATGTAAAAGCTATATTATTTTGTCACATGTCATAAAATATATATATAAAATGCATATTTCTTAAATTAAAAACTAGGTCAAATATCACAAGTCATATAAACTTTTCCATGTTTATATCTCAACTTTAAGAACAAGTTTGCATTTTATTTAGCAGTTGGTTACTTTATTTACATTTGATCCTTTTAGGTGAGTTTGTTCGACCGATTTGATTTTAAAATGAAAAACATACTAGGTTGTACTAAATGCACTGTATTAGGTTTTATTTTTGAACATTTTTTGAAAAGGAATTCCTAATTTTATGAAGGACTTTTTAAAAAATTAAGTTTCAGGAGGAAGGTTTTGAAATCTGTGTTTTTTTATGTATTAAACATTTACTTAAAACTGCTTCAGTTCAGCGTCAGCATGAAGACTCCTGAAGCAGCGTCAGGTTGTGGCACCACCTGTGCAGCTTGGAAACTTCCAGATCCTCAAACCTTTTTGGACCTGTCATCCTTTTTTTCAAAGAAACTGTAAACCAAACCGGCGAGGATGGCAGTCCCCGTGATCCCGGTGACAGCAGACAACGTCTTCCACAAGCTAGCGACTCCCTCATGTTGGCTGATGAAGCCTCTGTGGTCGGTGGGCGTCAGGAAGTACTTGCGGCCGTCCTTTGGGGGCTGCAGCCTGATCACTTGATCCCCCTCCAGAACCACCTCTCCAAAGCCCGTCACGGTGCTCCCCACACGCAGCAGCTCCTCCACCTCCTCCAGCGCCACCGGTTTCTCACCACTCAGACCCTCCATCTCCCCCAATCTCTCCTCCACACATCTAATTTCATGGTGTATAGTCTCCAAGATAAAACTTGAGAACTCCAGAGGATCTTGGAATTTTACAAAAACATCAGGGATGTAGGATCCATGGCTAACGAGGCTGAAAGGCACAAAGTTGTTTTTCTCTGTCTTGTTGACTGTCTTTATGTCCCTAAAAAAATAAATACACTTTAACAGGTGAATTTAACAGCTTTTATAGTTTAAATGTTTGATGTTAAAATACCAGCTATTGCTGACAGAGTTCCAGTATTTCCAAAATTCCTGCAAATTTATCTTCTGAATGACTCCAAAGCATCTCGGCACAAACCGGCTCGCCAGAGGTTCTGCGTCTGCTTGAACCACACCTGAACCATAAAAGAAGATGAAATATAGGTTTATTTACATAAGGAAAATAACATTTACTCGGGTTTCTTTATGTTCTCACCTTCAACAGCAGCATAGTGAAGTCTGTTGTGGCGGGACGCCTTCAGTGCTTTAACCAAATGCTGATCTGGTCTAAAACATGGTATTTTCTGCATCAAAAACATAAAGAATTAAATTAAAATGATCATAATCTGTATTGTAACTTCACAACAGTGAAACACTTGCCTTTAGTTCATCCACTTCCTGTTTTTTATTCTGATATAAATGATAAAAAAGGCCAGAAAATGCAAAATTGGACCCAATACCAATCAGAACAAGAGGGTTAAGGGAAAAGTCACTCATGTCTGAATCTGCAAACAGAAAATGAAACAAAGATCAGCCCAATAGAAACTACGACAGATCATCTGATAACATTTTTTTAAATGACATTTCACCAGAAAGGAATGCACACAAACCGGAAACAGCCCGGCTTAGTAACACTAAAAGAAAGCAGTCACATACCAACTTTCATTAAGTTTGATCCAAAACAAGCTTTGCGTCGTCTCCCCGTTTTACAAGTCACGTCATAGTTTTTCCCAGCCAATCAGATATAAGCAGTGCGGTTTTTGTCCGCCAGATGGAGCTAGAGCGCTTCATAAATGGAGACAGAGAAAACAACACTATCGAAACAAAATGAGCAGACAAACTTTTTTCTGTGGCAGAATATCCACTTAAAATAATCCAACTAGAGGATGACACTGTTTATTAATGTAATATTACAAATAGAAATCCTAAGTGCAATAAAAACGCAGTCTCCTTCTAAAAATAAGTTAGGAATGATGGCAGACAACAATATTAAGAGCAAATTTGATAATAACCTTGACTCCACATTAGATGAGAGCATATATATAAATAAATTAATGCATTATACATATATATATATCTATATATAGATATATATATATATATATATATATTGAACAGTTGGTTACAATTGGAAAAGTTGGAATTTTATAAACAAAAATGAGCATTTCAGTATTAAATTACCCCATATTTTATCAGAAATAACAAATTAAACTTTATCCTTACAAAAAATGTGTTGGTGTTGGAAGATCTGTTGTTTTCTGCTATACATGTGAGTCCTTTTTGTCCTTTTTGCAATCATTCCAACGCCACTTGAATGCAGCATTTCTCTAAGTTTGTGTTTATCCTGAAGGACATCAACCCATCAGTGCAATTAGCCCTAAAATGAGAACAAAAGCCACAATTTTTGTGTGAAAATAAAAACTCAAACATATGCAAAAGTAGAATATATATACTCATGTTATTCATCTTTCTTATGAGGTGGATTATTAACCTTCATTTAAATTGTAGAACCCTGTGTCAAAAAAGTTTGCCCACCACTGCTTTACAGAATGTGATTTCTTTTAACAAAAGAAGTTCGGTGTATTTAGAGCAGAAAGGTACAAAAATGTATTCTTTAAAGGGCTTGAACATCTGTGATTGTAAAAGGAAACTGTCAAAAAAGGGTTTTGGCTTGTTAGGTTGTGTTACGTCCCCAAAGGGGAAAAGGTGTAACATATAGAAAAA
>NC_050528.1:23061368-23118898 GCF_002922805.2 Oryzias melastigma
TTTGCCCACCACTGCTTTACAGAATGTGATTTCTTTTAACAAAATAAGTTCGGTGTATTTAGAGCAGAAAGGTACAAAAAATGTATTCTTCGAAGGGCTTGAACATCTGTGATTGTAAAAGGAAACTGTCAAAAAAGGGTTTTGGTTCGTTAGGTTGGCATCACAATCTGTTGAGGTTGTTTAAATGTTATCTTCAAGGTCCACTTTTAATCATCTCATCCTCCTTAAATTGTTTTTTCCAGGATGAGTTTAACACTTTATAAATGCAGCAGCTAATCCACTGATTGTGTTTCCTGCATAGTGAGGTGTTATAGACTTCATCCTTTTTCAGTACAGTCTCTTTGTAAACACCATCCAGCAGTGCACTTGCATTTGCATGGTACTTCCACAAATTGATTGCAGACGTTTTAATTGCTCAGTTGGAGACAAAAGAAAAGAAACGTCAGTAAAACAGCAGCAAATCCCCTCATGTCTTTCTATCTCTGCGGCTTTAATTCTGTGGAATAGAAGCATTTATCCCTAAACACTTTCATTTAAAACCTGGATGCCTTGATGTTATTTCGCCTCCTCTTTATTGTGTCTGTCCTTGACAGCTCGCTGAAAGCAAAAGTGAAATTCTCATCAGTGACGTCGGTTTGCCTATTGTTAAAACTCATTTCAACGCAACACATTTAAC
This sequence comes from Oryzias melastigma, assembly GCF_002922805.2. Taxonomy (NCBI): domain Eukaryota; kingdom Metazoa; phylum Chordata; class Actinopteri; order Beloniformes; family Adrianichthyidae; genus Oryzias; species Oryzias melastigma. Next base: position 23,062,045 of record NC_050528.1, read on the forward strand.
TTTGCTGCAGCGACACTGGGTGGATCACAACAGTCTGAAGGCCGCAGACAGCAGTGAACCAACATTACCTCATCTCTGCAGGGCTGCAGCGGCTTCATCAAGACAGGAAAAAAAAGCCAGTTCAAAACAATATTTAGAGACGAATTTAGAAGGAAATTAATTTATGTTAGAGCGTAGTCTTCCAGGATGCAAAATGCAAATCTAAAATGGAATCTTATTTTCTGTGTTGCAAGAAAAATAATCTTATCAAAAAACTTTTTCTAAAGCAAATGATCATTATTAAATCAAATTAGATGGATGTTTACTAAGATTTTTTCTTAAAACAAGAATTCCTGGTAAGACCTTTTTTTCTTACCCCATTGTCAGATTTTTTTTTTTAACCTTTTGATTATTTAAAGAAAATCGTCCGTAAGAACTTTTGACAATTTTTGACTAGTGTTGGCAGAGTAACATCATCAAAACAGGAACACATTTCTTTCTGTGCCGAAGTGAAGACAACTTCTATAGAAAAGCTAACGCAATGTTACAGACTGACATGGTAGCAATATGCATTTTAGTCTTTTTTTAAGATTAAAATCTAATGTAAAGGGCCTAGACCATACTTTTCTTAAGTCTTTCAGAGTAAGCTATATCAATATATATAATCATATATTATCTTTGGCACAATAAAGGACAAATTATTTATTAAATATGAGTTATTTTTGTGAGTTTTTTTCATGCCCAGAAGTAAGACACCTTGATCTCTGAGGCTCCGCCTTTTGCTGCTTGTGGGTGCCGCCCATTTCGGGACATCATCCTAAAGCCAGCCTTTGAAAGTGTGTCTGCATTTCATCCATGAAAACAAATAACATCCAAACGTTTGCAAAGATGGATGTGCATACCGTATATCTGTCTTAATTAGCCCAGCCATCGCTACACAAGCGGCTAAGCTAGCAGAGCGATGAAGCTAGTGGCTGAGCATCAATGGCTGAGCAGCGAAGCTAGAGGGTGAGCACCACTAGTTAAGTACCAAAGCTAGCAGCTGAGCACCGCTGGCTAAGCGATGAAGCTAGCAGCTGATCACCGCTAGCTGAGTGCTGAAGCTAGCCACTGATCACAGCTAACTGAGCGGAGAAATGTAGTGCTTGTGTTAGCCTGGAGGGCAGTTTGGCAGTGCAGACTCTTCCTGAAAGGGGCTGTTCTTAATTTATGACATCAGCTCATAAGGATCAGAGCGTTTTTGTGGGTTGAGAGCGGTTGGTGATCAGATCTCAGGCTTTTAGAGGAATGCGTTTTAATTAAAATACAACTTTGGGGTTGCTTACAGTGAGGAGAGAACATTTTAATACACTTAAAAGCTCAAAAAGTTGATTTTGCATGGAATAAGCCCTTTAAAAACTTTTGTTTCTATTTTGGACAAAAATATCTGTATCCAGGATTTTAGCTGATTTTTAAAGCTTTTTTTTGAAGATTCTACTTCTTTATGCAGTTTAAAAACAAGCGTGTTAGGCAGAATGTGACTGTGAGGTGAACACGAGGGCAGCTGCTGTCTCTTAAGATAATTAAGTGGGTATAAATAACGGATGCTGTGAAGCCAAAAGATTTTTGTCAGGAAATGTGAACAGGTGCAGAGAAGTTAGTGCATAAAGAGACCAATTCCAGTTTTGGGTGTTTATTGCCTGGATTGGATCCATAAAAGATTTTCAGGTGTACGACCACATCGTGACAGTGCCCATGGTCAAGTTCCCATTTTAAGAAATGATTAACAGAGGAAACGTTGGTTTCAAATTGCTCCACAAAATGATTCAGACAACAAAAGAAAGTGCTTGACTGGGCGAGATTTCCATGGGAGCAAAGATTTATGGGCACGCTCATCATGAATCACATCAAACTATCACAACCCCACACACTGATTCATACTTCTACAAACACGATTTCACTCTCTGGTCCTCCCTTTAGCCTAATGAGTTTGATGTATCTTTGTAATTAACACCACTTGCTCCAGTGAAGTATCTTGGGCGTTCACTGACAGCTTGTAGGTCAGTGTTAATGAGCCCCGCAGGCTGCTTGTAGGCAGAGCTGTATTTTAATATCTGTGCTCAAGAAACAATTCCTGCACAAATTACCTGCAATAAGTAGATCTATTAACTCTGAGCAGTTTGGGCTGTCACTTCAGATTGGTTTGGTAGTCCAACTCCTTAACGAGCAAATTTGATTGGATTAAGATTAGAACTTTACTGAAAAAGACTGATTGACATAAAGAAATATTAAAACAAAAATGAAAAAAAGGTTGACTCATCTTTTAGTGTAAATAAAAAGCCTATGATTGATACGATAAAAGGTTTATTTGAGACATGCTCTTTATCTTGACAAGCAGAAGCAACTAAATGCTGTAATTACATCAACATTATGCTGATTTATCACTCTAACATACTGGAAAGTCCAGTCTGTGCAAATATCAGAAAAAACTGAAGGGCTGGGAACAAGAATTTCTAACCCACAAACTTTGAGTTAAAGAAATATCTAGATAAAGCTTCCATAACACACAACTAATAGCGCTTAGACTAGTCGACCTTGTGTCGAACCCATGTCTGGAGAACATGATATTACTAAAGGATTTTGAATTTCTTTATTTTAAAGAGCCTATATCATGCAACCTATTTTTTATTATCTTTTAAGTAGGTTATAATGTTAAAAGAAAATAAAAAAACTCAAAGTGGTATATTGATCTATTCATGTATTCCTGAGTATATCTCTGAAACCCTGCTCTCTGTGGACCAGCCTCTCCCCATCCACAAAAACGACTGGGCCCCAACATTGTGATGTCACAAAGTGAGAACAGCCCCTTCCAGGAAGTCTGCGCTGCCAGCACCGCCCCCAAGCTAACACTTACACCCACTTTCTCTGCGGAGCTATGGGTGATCTACAAAACGCTTTCATTTTATTTGCACAGCATGGATATGCATCTTTGCAAAAGTTTGGATGTTGTTTGCTTTTTCTGGACAAAACAGACATGCTGCCTAGGCTGCAGAGGTTACCCTGACGTCTTACTTCAGGGTAAAAATAACTCACAATTCATGAATAATTTCTTTTTTTTGTGCCAAACGTAGTATATGATCATGGATATAGTTTACTCTGAAAGGCTTAAGAATAGCACAATATAGGCTCTGTAAATGCAGCCTGACCCTGTGGTGTTATTAGACTCTCTGCAATTGCAAATTCCAATAAACACATATTGTCCATCAATACACCTGGGATCAGGACACCCTAGGCAGGAGATCGATAATCGACTTTGCAGTCGTTTCAGGCGACCTTCGGCTGTGTGTTGGAAACTCGGGTAATGAAAGGGGCAGAGCTGTCCACTGATCACTACCTGGGGATGAGTTGGATTCGCTGGCGGGGAAAGAGGCTGTAAAGACTTTGAAGACATAAATGAACTCTGAGAGTCTGCTGGGAACGTCTGGCTGAGCCGTCCGTCAGGGAGGTCTTTAACTCCGGGAAAACTTAAAACAGGTACAGAGGGAGGTTGGTGACATTGAGTCTGAGTGGACCATGTTCTCCACCTCTATTGTCTTTGCTGCTGTCTGGAGCTGTGGCCGCAAGGGCTCTGGCGCCTGTCATAGCAGGAACCCCCGAACCCGGTGGTGGACACCAGAAGTAAGGGATCCCGTTAAGCTGAAGAAGGAGTCCTATCGGGCCTGGTTGGCTTGTGGGACTGCAGAGGTGCTTGACAGTTACCGGCAGTCTAAGCGAGTTCCGGGCAAAAACTCAGTCCTGGGAGGAGTTTGGTGAGGCCATGGAGAAGGACTATTGTTTGGCCTCAAAGAGGTTCTGGCGTCCAGCGTCTCAGGAAGGGAAAGCAGCTTTCTGCAGCCACAGATTTTAGTGCATGGGGGGAGCTACTGACTTCAACTTGGGGACATTGTCGGGCGTTGGAAGGAATACTTCAACAATCTCATCAACACTGCTGACACATCTTCCCTTGAGGAAACAGAGACTTCTCCCGCTCTCAGTGGGTGGAGTTTGACAGGCAGATTGGAGCAGCATCCACCATCATATGGTGGCTGCACCGGTCCATTGTGGTAAAGATGGAGCTGAGCCAGAAAGCAAAGCTCTCAATTTACAATCTTCGTTCCAACCTATGGTCTTGAGCTCTGGATCATAACCAAAAGAATGAGATCCCGACTACAAGCGGCTTAAAAGAGCTTCCTCCGTAGGGTAGCTGGACACTTCTTTAGAGATAGGGTGAGAACCTCGGTCACCCGGAGAGTGCTCAGAGTAGAGCCGCTTCTCCTCCATATTGAGCAGAGCCAGTTGAGATGGCTCGGGCATCTGGTCTGGATGCCTCCGGAATGCCTCCCCGGGAAGGGATTCCGGGTATGTCCCACTGGCCGGAGACCCTGGGGAAGACCCAGGAAATGCTGAAGAGACTATGTCTCTTGGCTGGCCTGGGAATACCTCCAAAAAACAAGAACAGACACAATCTGGATGTGTCCAGCCATGAAATGATTTGTCTCCTTCAGCAAAGCTGCTTGAGGGCTACACTGTGCTCTAACAGATAGACAAGTGGGAAAGTGTTGAAAGAAACTTAATTAACAATTCAAGGAACACAAGAATTGATAAACTAGCTGCCACCATTGGGATGTTGACTTGCTGGTCTATCATGAGCTGCCTCACCACGTTCACTTAACATTCCTAACATCTGTATGCTAATTATCAGGGCTGTGTCAAAAAAAAAAAAACTTTAATGCCAATACTGCTATTCTACAAGGTCAAAAGAAATGTTGGAATTTTTGTCCTTCATTGAACCTTCAAAACTCCCTAATAAACAACTGGATAGCAATTTGAAGAAAGCACTTTTCTCTGGAAATTTGCAGCTTGAGTTTATACAGCAGCCGTGTTCTCCAGGTGGAAGCAGGTTGAACTTGTAAGTCTTCAAACAGCTCAGGTTTCATTAGTTGCTTACCTGCTCCTGATACAAGTAAGAAATACATGTAGATCCCCTAACACAACAGGAAGGATATCAGTAGGATAAACATTGATGAAGCACTGCACACATATTGACACATTTGAACAGTAAATAAACGCTTCCCTTTAAAACGCAGACATCTTGAGTGATCAAAATTCTAATAAACTTAGGTGGTTGGGTCAAACCAAGTTGGGTCTTAAAAGATACATCGGTTTATAAAAGATTATATACTATACATAACATGTATGAGGTCACAGAAAATGCATGGAAATTGGAATCTAACACCATAATGGAAAATAATTCGTGGGATAGATTGTGTGCAACCTGTCATAAAAGTATGAAAAGTCAGGAATGGAGAATATGTGACTCCAATGGAATCAGGAAATACAATGATACCCCCATGTCCATTTCTAAATTTACCAAACAGTTATCATCCTCACTACGGGAAAAAATAGGAGACCAAACATACATGCTCATTATTGGATGAAAGCTAAAGAAAAAATTGAAAAAATATGTCGATTTAAGTCCCAATCTGATCTTCTTTAGATCTATTTTTAAAGCATTCCCAGTGGCCTTTTAAATATGATATTGTTTTTAGCCATTATTTAAAAAAAAACGTGTGTTGTTTTCTAGGACATAGTTTCTGTAGAGCTGCAGTAATTCATTTGAAATTTACCACTGAGTTGTAGGCGAAACTATTCACTCAGAGCAAGTTCAATGGCATTTTTTGTCTGCTCCTGATTTGTAACAATTAAAATAAAGAAATACTCAGAAATGCAATCTTTATTTTCTTTATATATGTTCTCCATCTTCAGAAAAACAATGAAAAAAGAAATGGCAAAACTTTTTGCCTCCCTTCATATGGAGACACTTAACGAGAGAAGGTGTGAAATAATATTTATATTTTTGAGTTTGAGGTTTTTAATGAAGAACCAATCAATAACTTAATAGAAATATGAGTAATTGCTGACATACATCAAGTAAGACAGTGGATAATTGAGTACACAAATTAATAAAAAAATAAGTTCAGTTTAGATCTGATTTCTTTTGTTGCTGTTCTTTTTGTGTTTCCTTTTGCCCCCTGTTTATATATATATATAGTTATGTTTTATTTTGGGATGAAACATTACGGTGTTTGTTAAATGGTTTTCAGGTTTTGCTTGTATGTAATTCTAAACAAAAGTACTAAAATAAACATCAGGATTTTGTCTGATTTTCCTAATTTTATAGCAACAGTTCTGGTAGATCTGTCTTTTCATCAAACCCTGACGCACTGTGATGTCTCATTGGTTACCATTCAAGGTGAAGCTGAGGTAGGAGGAGGAAGAGGAGGGAGAATGAGAGGAGGTGGACTCAGCGCGGAGCAACCCACTCCATCTGGAGCGCAAAGCGCACGGAGTCAGCAAACCTGCTGCGGATTATTGCGTAAATCTAGAAAAACAAATAATTTCACGCTGACAGAAACTTCATTTTTATCTAGGATCTGACTTTTTTAAATGACATGTTGGTGCAAATTTCCTGTGGAGTCTGTCTGTTCCTGTGCTGCGCTCTCTTAGACCCGGTAAGTGCGTTTAAACTTGAAGTTTCCTCATTGTTTTGGGTTCGTTTTTGCGCTTTTCTTCGGCCCATTATCAAATTTGTATGACGCCAGTTATACCACGTTCCGTTGTGGTGAGTTGTGTACAAATATCAAACAGTAAAGCAAGCTCGCGCCCATCAAAAGTCTGCTCAGGGCGCACCAACCTGCGTGCGCACTCAGCCTGCATGCTTTCACCTTCAGTGAGTCAATGCGTTTTCTAACATTATTTTGGGGAGGCGTTTCTCCTTAAACAAATAATCTTTACATATCTTCCCCCCATTTTAACCAAAGTTTGACGTTTTTCCAGGGTGATGTGTGTGATTTTCCATCAATGCATGATCAAGGTTAAGGTGAAGCATCAAAAGAAACTGCATCTCCATGGTGACGGCCTTCTTTTGTCTCTTTCCTCTCTTGAGAACATTTTGAAACCAGAAAAATCAACTGAATTATCTGATTTTAGATATTTGCAAAAGGGGTTTATACAAATATGCATCCAGAGACTCTTCCAAAAATAAGATGTGTCCAGCAGAGGTGGAGCTAGAACATTTAATATGGGGGGCAGGAGGGGGGAAAAGACTTTGGAAGGGTGGCTAATGAGAACAGCAGAGTGAGGGGCCATTAAAAAGATATTTCTTACAATTTTACTATCATTGTTGTTTTAGTTTCATCTAAAAAATATATTACTTGTATTTTTTGCAATTCTGAAAGATGTTTGTATTGATTAATTCTTATTCTGTCAATAATGAGACTAAAATGGGCCTAAAAGATACACTGCAAAAAGTGAATAATTGGATCACATAACAAAAATGTATACTGCAAAAAGGGAAAAAAATGATCAATTAAAAAAAATGACACTGTAAAAAACTTAAACATTAAATCAATTAACAAAAAAAATACACTGTAAAATGTAAAAATATTGATAAGTTAACAAAAAAAATTACGGTGTAAAAATGAAATATTGGGTCAATTAACAAAGAAATACTTTTTTAAGAATTAAAAATTGGATCAATTAACAAAAAATTACACTGTAAAAAGGAAAACATTGGGTTGATTTACAAAGAAATACACAGTGAAAAGATAATGACTGGATCATTTACTAAAAAATACTCTGTACAAAGTGAAACACTGGATTAATTAATAAAAATTCACACTGTAAAAAATGAAAAACTGAGTCAATTAACAAAAAATGCACTGTAAAAATTAGAACATTGGATCAATTAAAAAAAACACTGTAAAATGTAAAAAAATGGATTTATGAATGAACAACAAAATTACACTCAATTAAGAAAGAAATACTTTGTAAAAAAAATGTAAACATTAAATCAACTGGCCAAAAATACACTGTAAAAAGTGAAACATCGAAACATTTGCCCAATTGACAAAAGCTCTGTAATTTGTTTCATTTAAGATTTTTTTAATCAAATTAAAATTTTAGGTTGAGCAAACCATCAAATCTAATTTTTAAATTGATGAAAGCTAATAATTTTAAATGTAGTGTTTCATTTTTTTCAGTGTGTGTGTGTAGGGGGGGGCAAGTTAGGAGTAAAGCTTCACCCCTGCATCCAACACAAAAAGCTCTCACCCTTTTAATCAGCTGCTTGACAGGAAAAATAGGGAAACAGAAGAGAAATTTCACAGTAAGATGATCTAATTTCTGATAAGAATTCCAACTTTTACAGAGCAAGGCATCTCTGACGCAACTTTTTTCTCCTGTTGCTCAATCATCTTTTGGAGAACTCAGCTGAATCTTGAGGAAATGAATTCCGCCTTAAATGAGGGAGTCACCTTGTGTTTGGGGAGAAGTCATATGGTCTCATTTTGTGGCTAACAATAGCCATGTATAGCACCACTCTGATTAATGCCCACAGAGAGGAGACTCATCCAGCTAAGTACGGGTCATAAATCTTGTTGACTTGCAAAGAATCTTTTGAGATCCTCTTTGAAACCTTACAGAGTGTGTGTTTACATAAGCACCTTTCTCATTGTTGGGATTGGGCTTTTGAACGTGTTGAACATGTAAACAACTTTTTTTCTCAGACCTGGGGGTATTTTGTCAAGTTTAGCACTCAAAATCTTTCTAAATCTAAGAAGTGTGGATAAAATGTTGTTGATTTTGTTGCGCTACAGAATGACTGATTATGGACCAGCTCAGCAGTTTGCAGTTGCTTGTAAAGGTTTCTCTGTAAGTTAAAAATGTAAAAAATACAAAAGGATAAACCTCTGCTTTTCCCCACATCTGCTAACATTTTTATGCAAATCTTCTCATAATTTATTTTTTTAAACACTCAAGTCAGCCACTTATACTTTGGTCAGAGAAGCAAGATTGTTGTTTTTTCCCCTCTTTTCTAGGTTCATAAAATCGAAAATATATTTTTTATGAAAGAACTTCAGGAATTATCTTTTTCATTTTAAATGTTTACATCTTCGATTTCAGCCAAATCTAGTCTGGAACATATTTTACATTTTGTTCCCAAATGAGTTTCCTGCAGTCTTGAGCCATAATTTCTCTAGGCTTTTTGGAATTGTCTCAGTTTTGAAACTTCACTAATTTCCTTTCATAGAGTTTCAAATGATTAAAGCACATTTTTTTCTGAAGGTTTATTGTAAATATTAAAGGACTTGACTGAAGAACATCCTTGCTTTTGGAAAAAATCTGTTATTTTGGAGGCAAAAATCAGGAGTGATTGGACATTTGGATGCATGCTCCGGGTTTACACAATTTTCCAGAGACACATTCAAGATTATAAGTGACATACGTCCTTTGCAGGTGTTTTCGTTGCAGTTCCAGTGTGACCTGATGCTGGAAATAGAGAAAGAGAGGAGCATCTGCGAGGCTCAGATTGAAAACAAAACAACAAGTATGTGGGTTTTATGCTTTTTACTCATTGTTTACCATTCACATTTCTTCAAGCATTTGTTAACTCAACAGTTAAAGTCACAAATCTGTCCAAAAAAAAAAAAAGTGTTGTTTTCTTGGACATAGTTTCTGCAGAGCAGCAAAAGTTCACTAGAAATACATCCCTGAGTTGTAGGCGGGACTATTGGTCCCAGACATTCAGAATTGGTCCCACCCCTACTTCCCATCATCCATGTGTTTACGCTCCCTCCTGCTAGCTTACAGCTTCTCACATTCCCACCTAATGTTAACGGAACAACAAAAATGGCGACCAATATCAGAGCTATCCAGCTGTACAATTTTGAGCCAGATGCCAGCTCGGATGAGGAAAACGACGGATCTGTTTGTCTGCAACTGGATACATCAGGGCTTAGAGGCTTGTCGTAGTAGCTTTTGTCACACGTAAAAGCTTTTTCAAACTGTATATTTTAAATCTTCTCCTGATTCACAATGATTTGAATAAATAAATATTCAAAAATGAGATTTAGACTTAATTTTCTTTATATGTGTCCTACATCATCAGAAAAATACCACAAAAACACATTTTTTGAGACGTCGTCTTTCGTCTTTCTGGTGTTTTTAACATGTTCTTGTAGCATTTTTCTAATAAAAGAGGATTTATATAAAATAATTAATCATTAAAAGTATTTCTTAATGTTGGATCAGAAAACAGGATGACAGAAAAAGTTGGGGCTAATGACACAACTACTGCATGACGAAGCCTCTCTTACCACTCCACTTCTCTGTGCCCTTCATTTTCCTCATCCGAGCTCAACACTGTATGGCTGGATTGATCCAATATTGCTTGCTGCTAATGCTAGCTTGTGGCTATAAGCTTGCGTTTGAGTGCTCACACAGAGCTCCCAGCGACAGGGAGGGAAAGGGGGTGGGGTTGCCCTGAGCAAACGGCCCAGTCCACAAGCCAGAATCATATTTATGATGAGCTACTGCTGCTGGGCATAAAATATGTCTTAAAAAAACAACAAAAGCTTTAAGATTTTGGCTAAAATCTGCATAGAAATATACTATTGAGAACAATTTTACAAAAGTAAAAACTGTGGTTGGAGTGGGACTTTAAACAGTTTTTCAACTGGATGCTACAAAGAAATATGCTGATTCATGCATCTAACAAAATGGTGCCTCTTTGATTAATAAAAACCTCACTTTCAACAAGAAAATAAGAAAAACTCCTGTGCCAAAACTGAGTAGCTTCAGATCTGATTTCAAGTGGACAGCTGTTGTTGTGAACACACTGTCAGCAGAGCTCTGCGTGCAAGTGTGACGGACGGTCTTTGAGCTGAAAGGTGCATCCGTTTACCCCAAAAGTCTTAGTTTCAGACTGAATTGTATGCAGCAATGAACTCCACTTCTCTGCTCATCTTGTTATCGCAGACAGATTTGCGTTGCTAAATCGAGCGGCGTGCAGCACTCTATCCAGTCTGCTCTGTCAGCGTGTGACAGAAGCTTTGTTGATGCTAGCTGGAAGTGTTGTGAAACCCGCGTTTTAAATAGAGACATCATTTCAAATGTTTGGATTTCTCTCGATTTAAATGCTACCAGCTCCTAGGGGTGTTGCTGAAAGTGTCAGCTGGTGGGTGCATCCTTGTCGTAACAAATTGTTGGGCAGGTGTGGGTGGATTGTGCGTCCCATGAGCATGGAGACTGTGGAAAGTCCCAGTGATCTGTTGAATTCACATAACAGTGTGGAACAGAGGACGAGATGCTGCTTTAATAGTCATGTTGACATGCTGGGGTCATCTGCTGTTGTGACATGGGGCCAAAATAATGGCTGATATGGGTTTGCATGGTTTTGCTACCATGGGAACTGCTGTTTATTGCTGTGGTGGATTAAAGTCGCAGCAGAGCAAAGCAATCTCTTTGAATTTTGAAAAGCGACACGCCTCCTTTTTTGTCTTTTCTTAGGCTGCAGCGTGGAATGGGACAACATCACCTGTTGGCCTGGGGCTGAGATTGGGGAGGTGGTTACCATTCCTTGTCCGAAGTATCTCTTCTATTTCTCGAAGGACATGCCACCACGTAAGAAGAAAACTTAAAAAAAAAGTTGTGTCTGTACATGAGGGTCTTATGTATGCTTGAAAATACCAATTGCAGTTCATAATTTTACACACTGTTTTGCATCAGCTAAACTAGGAGAAATACATTCTGAATCCATGAATACTTAACTTAAATAAATACTTAAAACTTAATTATTTGATTTGATTTTGTCACCTTTAAACCCATGTCAACAACAGCTTAAGAAAAAAAACATCAGAAATGTGTTCTGTGGACCACCTGATCAGTGGTATTTCCCACATAATTTTCATTTTATAAAAAAAAATGGTCTGGGTTCTAACGGGTTAAAATTATGGATGCTGACATTCCAATTTTCTGGTCGAATTCCAAACTCCCTTTTTGACTAGATTGACCTAAATGTGTTCTTTTTTTAGTTGTTCTAAAAACTTCAAAAAAATAAAACAAAAAAAACTAGCATGCATGTCAAAATCAACTTTTTTCCATATAGAGTTTGATTATTTTTTAATCAAAGCAACAACAAAAAAATACAATAAAATAATTTTCCTCTCTCACTTAATTGACTTTAAAAATAAAATGCTTATCAGTTTTATGACCACAGTAGGATGGACGAAAAAGGTTTTGAAAGACAAAAAACAGAATAAAAACACTCCAAAATTGTGAATTAATTTTTTTTTTAACTATGCTTTTTGAATCTCTCTTAGTTGTTCCACACAGCTATGTTTCTATTCATTGGATAATTTATTTCTTCTTTGTTGTTTCTAATTTCCTCTTTTGTTCAATTTTATGTTTTATATTTTTTAATTTCCCAAAGAAAAATGTGCATCATAACGTTTACATCTCATTTGACTGGGGAGTGCTAGCGTTATTGTGTATTGTGTTATTGTGTCATTTTCAATTTTGACCATAAACTAAGTGTGATCTGAACAAATGCAGGTATAAGGATATTGCTATGTAAGACCAAAAAATGGTTTGATCTTTGATTTTCTGTGTTCCAAATATTCCTGGGGATGTGGAGGGCTGCACATTTCTGAATTTTTCCCCTCAGTTTTTCAATTCTAGTGAAGGAAAGGTAATTAAAAATAAAACCTGCCATTAGTTTTTTAACAAAATTACACTGATGAAAAACTTAAATAAACATAGTATATGTTTTTTTATGCATACAAGCACAATTTGAACATTTTTTTATAAAGTGAAGTTCATTTTGTTCAGATGTAAACGTGCCAGATTTCAAAAACTACATTGTTTTTTTATTAAAAATTATTAAACAAATTCCTCTGCAGGACTGGATTTGATGCGAAAAAACTAATTGGATGTTGAAATTTATTTCTCGCTAATGAAAAGGGGATTTCTCACCTCCAAATTAGTTTTTTTTAGCTTTTTCTTTTACCCTGACATTCTCAAGAAATAGAGAAATTGCTACCAATTCAAATAATAGAGGCCTAAGAATGATGTTGGTTTCATGCTAGGGTCTCTGAAAAACACTTAGTTATTATTATTGTTGGGATTTAAGCAGATGAACAAAACTCTCACTATAGCATCACTGTGAGTTTTTTTGACAACCTTTTTCTCTATCTTCAGCTGCTACACAATACAGCGTTAATGATTGTCATTGACTTCATCAGAAATGCTGAGGATCATGAAAATTGGTGTTTTGATCAGAGTTGGTCAAAATAGAAATCGTCCAGTTCTGATATCCTGCAGGGTTATTGGTGAATCCTTATGGAAAACAAGCTCCCGGTATTAACAGATGGTGGGGATCCCTTTCCAGACGTTAATGCACAGTTTTCCTCCTTGAGCATGCAAGGAGGCACTCAACAAATCCTCTTTGTGCTTCAGTCTGGCTGAAACACTGAAATCCACACACTGAACACATTAAATGTGCAAAAATATGAACAATTATGATATAAACATTGAACAGTTCTGTAGAGCTGCATGCATCTGTTGAATATTAGCTGATAAAATGTGGCCCTACTACAAGTTGGCCAAATTCTGCAATGAGGTGACTTTGTGACTGTAAAATTTACCATTAAACAAATAGAACTGTAATAAACTTGAGAAGACAAAAAGTCTAAAACATGAAGAGTGAAAAGAAGAATCGTTAATTTGCCTGAACTTAAACTCCATCTGAGTTGTTTAAACCGAGCAGGCTATAACATCTGGTGGAGATGCTGATAATCGGATTTACTAGCTTGCCTTGCTTAATTCTGTGTTTACTGCATGTCTGCAGCTGGGCCTGTAGATGTTTATTTGGTACAGATGTGGTTCATGCAAATATATCTGCAGGGGAAAAGCCAAAGGAAGTTTCTCATGCCGTGCATGTGTCTGTAGCTGTCTCTTAACTCTTAGTAATTCTTTTCAAATTTTGTCTTTGATGTTAAAACCTAAAAAAATAAGTTTTACTTGTCACAATTCTTTTTTAAATAAAAGCTAAAGCGACAAAACATATTTAATTTAAGCCACAATATCATCTGCATAGATTTGCTGAGATGAATTTTGAATTTTTACAAATGAAGAGCCAAATAAGACATGATGAAAAGAATCCTCCAGCACAGCCCTATATTGGTTTTTATTTCCACTATAAATAATATTTGTCATAAAATATTCAGCAGTGCCTTCAAATGAGTATTTTCAGCATCTGCTGCGTCCTTATTTTCTTGTTATTCATTTATTCCCTTTGGGTTTTTACCAGTAACAAATATCTTCACAAAGCAGCAGGTGAATAAAGTAGGTCACTTACTTAGTTGTAAGAGTTGGGAGTTTCCCTCAGGATTTGAAACTTTGCAAAAAAAAGAAAAATATGAAAGAACAAACTGCAGTTTTGAGAAATGCAACAATTATCCACTAATTCAAAACTACCTTAAGCTTATGAAGACATAGATGCATTAATGAACTAGTTTGTTGTTAGGTAGGTAATTATAAAAGCATCAATAAGTCCAATTCAGTGCTTGCAGTGTAGCAGAATAGATGCAGCTTCTGTCTTTGTTGCATAATGCTTTTATCTGCAGTGGTACCTGTCTGTATAATCTGCAGCCTTACAAACCTTTAACGTAATTAAATCATGTTTTTGAATGAAAAACATAGCTAGGCAGAATTCAAAAAAATGTTCTTCACAAAGAAACTGCAAGTTTGACTACATTTTAATACAGCCCACACATTAGGATCAGTACATTTTCCTCCCTAGAATTTGTGAAGTCTACATCTTTATCTGTTGGATTGTAGACACAACTGTTGTCCTATAGAAATGTGCTCAAAAGACGCTAAAACCTCGCTTAAAATGTCCCCAAATATGTAGAATTATGTCAAAGTTTATTAAAATGGGAGAATCCAGGCACAACAACCTTAAACTTGACGAATGACAGCAAAAAAAGTGACGAAACAGAGACCTGATAATAAATGACAGAAACCAATAACTGATATACAGTGGAGTGATCAAACTGACAGAAGATGCTGTGATACAGTGAAGCAAAAAAGTTTTTAGCCAGCCACCAATTGTGCAAGTACTCCAACTCAGAGGTCTGGAATTTTCATCATAGATATAAATCAACTATGAGATACAAAATGAGAAAAAAAATCCAAAAAAAATCCCATTGACTGATTTTTAAAGAATTCTTTGTAAATTATGGTGTATAAGTATTTGGTAACCTACAAAAAAGCTAAATTCCTGGCCCTCACAGACCTGTTACTTCTTCTGTAAGAGGATCCTCTGTCCTCCACTCGTTACCTGTATTAATGACACCTGTTTGAACTCGTTATCTATATTAAAGACAACTTCAAGCAGTCACACTCCAAACTCCTCTTTGCCAGGACCAAAGAGCTGTCTAAGGACACCAGAAACAAAATTATTGACCTGCACCAGCTGGGAAGACTGAATCTGTTATAGGTAAGCAGCTTGGTGTGAAGAAATCAACTGTGTGATCAATTATTAGTAAATGGAAGACATACAAGACCAATGAGAATCTCCCTGGAACTGGGGATTGCCACAAGATCTCCCCCTGTGGATAAATGATAAATGGCGTATACTTGTATAGCGCTTTTCTAGCTTCCTCGGAGGCCCAAAGCGCGTTACAGTCACACACACATTCACACACTGATGGTGTGTGAATCTTCTGATCCATACGTTACTGCACATGCGTGTCAGAAGCATGTGCTTTTCCAGAAGCATGCAAGCAGACCAGAGGCCTTCCCGGCGTGTACTCTGTCGCCGCCGCACCCCACCGCTGATTAGAAAGCCTGAGGGGGCAGCGGGGATTCCCACCGCCTTTCCACCACTTTAGCTCCCTGGGACATCTGCTTGATTTGAATCAGCAGATCTACCACTAATAACATATGGTTGTCTCAAAGCAAACAAACACTGAAGAATAAAAGATGTAGAGTTTTCCTTGCTCCTCACCTTCAGAATGTGACCTAACCATGGCTGGCCTGAGATAAGTCAATCAAAAAGAACCTAAAACACAAAGTACATGCAACGTTTTGGTTGTTATCAAAACACAGATCTGATTCAAAAAGCTGTTGAAGGCAAAATGACGGTAAACTTTTATCATGCTGTAGATCTTTTGGAGTCTGTCATCTCAAAAGCAGCTTGCATGCTGAAAAAGTGCGAGCACCCCTGATGTAAAGGAAAGAATGAACGGGGCCACATATTGTCAGATTTTGAGTGAAAACCTCTTCCATCAGCAAGAGCATTGAAGATGAAACGTGGCTGGATCTTTCAGCATGACAAAGATCTCAAACACACTGGCCGGGTAACGAAGGAGTGGCTTCATAAGACGTTTTTCAAGGTCCTGGAGTGGCCTCGCTGGTCTTCAGATCGCAAGCCCATAGAAAATCCTTGGAGGGAATTGAAAGTGTGTTTCCCCGCGACAGCCCCAACACATCACTGCTCTAGAGGAGATCTGCATGGAGGAATGGACCAAAATACCAGCAACAGTTTATTAAAACCTTGTGAAGATGTACAGAAAACGTTTGACTGTTGACAAAGGGTATATAACAAAGTATGAAGATGAACTTTTGTCATTGACCAAATATTTACTTTCAACCATAATTTACAAATAAATTCTTTAAAAATCAGATTTTCTGTATTTGGAAGAACTTGCACAACTGGTGGCTGACTTACCACAAAACCAACTAAACAGGACTAAAACTAAATCAAATAAAAACAAAACCAACTCCACTTATCCTATTGTTGAGCTCTATCAGACATCCTGAGTATTTGGGCTACAGCTGCATCATCTGCAATGTGAAGATGCTTTAGAGTGATTACTCCTCCTGAATGTGTGTCTATTTCAAATCTTTCTCTGACAAACAGTCATTGTCATTCAGCACAATCAGCTTCCAGTAAATAATCACCCTACTCATTAACATTCACGTCCCTCTGTCAATCCTTTAAATCCGTGTTTACGCGTTTGGAATTAGCAGGAAAGGAAAGAGCTGCTCGTTTTCATTATTCCTTCATCGTGCTGTCACTGTTCGAGGATTTCCGATCCCTAATCCACAGCAAGTGAGGAAAATGGGGGACAAAGGAAAAACAGGGAGTAATTACAATTAAGATTAGGTTTTAATGACTAGAAAAAATTAAAAAAAGAGCAAAAAATGGTATAAAAATACTCAACATCACCTGAGATAATACAGAGTCAATACAGAGAGGACTGACTGGACGCAACATTCATAATGTAAAAATTGGTACTAGCTGTATTCAGCACTCATAGACTCCTTAAATTGTTGTCATTGGCTGGGAATCCTCTAAAAAGGTGCAAGAGGCGGAGTCAAGAAAAATCACATGCATACAGTCAAACACACACCAGGTATTCTTGGTGCCTCTACTTGTGTAATAATGCTCAATCTTACAAAAAAAACAAAAAACAGCATTGCATAGCAACAAAACACGTCTCCATAAAAGCATCATCCATCCATCAAAGAGGCCTGCTGTTTATTTGACTTGTTTTAATCTTTGAAAGCCTCACAGGGAAGTGCAGCTAATTATGCAGAAGAGGAACTACAGCGCTGAGAGTTTACTGTTGGATTTTCAGGGACCTCTATAAGGCAGCTCTTTAGACAGTTCCCCTTTGAGCTCTCTGACTGTTTGTCATTAATTACCACACAAAGCTACTTCAGCATAATTAGAAATAGTTTGTTTTCAGCAGCCGAAGAAACAACAGTTTCAAACGAGAACCTTGAGAAGTGTTGCAGAAGTTGTAGCAGACGTAGATTAATTGAAACGTTTCGCCTCAAAGCTGCAGGGCTTTTAAAAATTCTTTAGTCTTTTTTTTTAATATATATATATTTCAGACGTGCAGTATATTTATCCAACCCTCTAAAATCTGCAGATCAAATGAACGGCGTATTGTGCTGTGCAGCTTCAGCTCATTCAGCTTCATGTGAGTGAAGAAAACCTGCTCACATCTTCAACGCATGCCAGATAAATAATGCTCACACCCAAAACGGAAGAGCTTGTGTGCTGATGTTTGCAAAGGTGAGAAAATTCCGACCAAAATACAAACTCTTTTTACATTAAGTCAGTGTTTTATAATAGATTCAAGTGTGCAAGATTCTCATTCATCTGATCTCTAAACAGGAAAAGGCATTAAGGGTTTGAGGAGTTTCTGTTGTTGTTTACTTAACCTCTGTCTGCTAGATGCTGTTAATCAAACGGAATTAAATGATTTATGACTGAATATGGGGGCTTGTGCTTACAGAAGACATGAGACAGCACACCCCCACACATAAATATGAATAAAAAAGTGTGACCTTTACAACTATTCATATTTTTATTCTTTTGAAGTTTTAAGGCCATCTCCAAACTCTCATTCAGCTGTGAAAAGATGATTCAACCTGCTCAGGAGGGGGATCTGTCAAAATTAAATGGACAGATGGCTGGATTCAAGTGCAGCAGGTTTTATTGTCACAGACAGCAGAGCAGGAGTGAAGCTCAGCTTAAAGTCCACAAAGCTAAATCAGAGTCAGGCAGGCAGAGGTCAAACAAGAGCGTGAGGGCTTCAGAGAACAATCAGAGTGGTCAGGGTCCAGGCAGCAAACATTCAGAGTCGAAGACAAAACAGGGTCAGATGAAACAGAAGATCAGGTCAGGATGAGCACGCTCAGTGATGTAGGCAGAGTGCCACAAACAAGACCAATACTCAATACTGCTGGGAGTGATTGCAGATGGAAAATGGCTGTGGGGCTTCTGGCAGTGACAGCAAGGGCTGATGGGAAGTGTAGTGTGGAGACCCAGGAAGTGTACTGAGGTGATGGATCCTGCTGATGGCCATAGGAGGAGATGAGGGACCGGATTATGACATTAAGTAACTCTCAAAAGTCAGTCCTAAAAAAAAAAAAAAAAACAAAGAAAAAAACAACCACAACGTATCAGGGATAAGATCAGATAAAATATGCATCTCACAATGCGAATCGTGGTATATAACAAGACTGTATCAGAACAATTTTTCACTATTTTTTTAAAGAGAATAAGTTAGAAAAAACATTTATCTGAATATTAACACACTTTTCATGGTAATAAAATGGTAAATTATTATTTAATGACCACAACATTAAGCACTGCAACTTATCCTATATATAAGTTGCTTTTACCCACAAATTAATGGTGCGTGTCTTTTGGTAAATTAAGAAGTATTTGTTTTTAAAAGGAACAGTCAATATTGTCTGATTTCCATTACAAAGTTATTTTCAATATAAGTAAAAAACATAGGCTCAGTGTGCTGCTAAGAAGCGTTCAGGGGTTTTGGTGGAACAAAAAAGTAAGACACTGAACTACATTTACACATAAATAATTAACTAAATATCATCTTGTCTGCATTTAAGATCAATACAAGTATTCCCACATAAAATATCTCGATATATCACCAATCGATTTTCCCCTACGCCCTTAATAAGCACATTCTTTCGTACGAAGGAGGTCAAATGCAGATGGCGAGAGGTGCCATAGTCCTTGTCATTTTGCAGTTTCCGAATCTAACATCGATATCTTTTATAGAGAGGGACACTGGGTCAACCATTTTTAAAGCCCAATTTTCACAAAGAAGCAAAACATTCACTTCCTGTTAAGAACAATTTCACAAGTAAAAGCACCTGGTGTGTTTACCGGGTAAATGCTGAGGTGTGTTATACAAGCTCCTTTTATTACTGCAGTGTCAAATGACCCAACTTTATGAGCCAAAGCAAACAAACATTTTTAGTCTCCTGTATACTCAAAACTTTTTTGATTTGCTCCACTCTTTCTGAACACCTGCAATTTTATTTTAATGTTTTTGATTGAAAGATGATGTTTAAATCCTCAGTGGGACAAAAGCTGTTCTATCTAACAGGTGTCCTACATTTCAGTGTATTGTACAATTTGTCATTGCCGGTTGTCTGACGTTAGATCCCTGCATTATAAACCAATTTGTCACCAGTGAGTGGCGTCACACAGCTGTGCTCCAGTGGGTTTTCCCTGCCCAAACTGTCCCAACATTTTAAATACAGTAAATAATTGGGGTAGATTATCATAAATGTAAACTAAAACCCTTAAATTTCAAATTATAAAAGCACAAAAAGCATATTTCCATTTTTTATGTAATCTCCACATACTTAATTACTTTACTCTTGATTATATCAATTAAATTTAACACATTATACATTTGTTGTATACAATGTATTACTTGCTTTTGAAAATGGATTATCAGATATATTTGATAATTACTTAAAAATTAGAATGTGGTCTATTATGAAAATCTTTTTATATCACCTATACTTGAAAAAAACTTATAGATAATTTACTTTCTAAATTTTTTTGAATTAAAATGCTTAAAAACCTTTTTTAAAGATCCTTCAGGTCCTCCATGGAATAAAAACATTTTAAACTAATATTTATATTCATAATGTCCTAAAATATTTATTAATTTTAGTTGTGTATTTAGGTTTTCTCCCTTAAAAAATGGAAGCAAAAAGAGTAGAAAAGAAGAGCTAAAAATTGTGGAAGATTCATACATATATATATATATATATATATATATATATATATATATATATATATATATATATATTTATTATTTTTTTTTTCTTTAACAAATAGATCTGTTTTTTGTGCACAATGCGTCAGGTTTGCTGAAGATTTTGATGGATTTAATATAACCTGATAAATTGTTGTTTTAAGTCCCACTCCAGCTATATTTTTTTCCATTTTAAACTCTATCCCTTTTAATCATAATTATGCAGTTTTTAGCCAAAAATCAAATTTAAGACATAGTTTCTGCAGAATGACAGAAGTTCATCAGAAATTCACCTTTGGGTTGTGGGCAGGACTGCTGGCACAGAGGTAACCCTCCACTGATTTCCCATCATCCCTTTGTATACACTTTCTTCCGCTCACAACCTCAACATAACATTATCATTGCAGCAATAATGGCGAGCAATACCAGAGCCATCCATCCATACAGTTTGGAACCAGATTAAATCATTATGTCCTCCATCCTGAGAAAAATGCTTCAAGAACACTTTAAAAACACCAATTTTCATTGGAGTGGGTCTTTATAGGATGGTATTCAGCCAATTATCAAACTTCAGAAGAATCAAATTATATAAGACAAAATTTTGTTTTGTCCTTGTAAAGCATTTTTTACTCAAGTTATTTATATTACAAACTAATCAAGTAAAGTAACATACAAAGACCTCTATGTTAAGTTTTAAACTTTGTTTTTGTCAGAGTTTAAGCCACAAATGTCAGTTATGAATATTTGCTCTGCTTGTGTACTTAACCTGTGGGCCTCATACTGATGCAATCCATCCAGTTTTTCCACGTCACTTTCAAGAAAAAGGTTGAACTAAAGATTGATCACAAGCATGTGAAGGCAGAAAGGCATGCTTCTGTGGGAAGTTGTGCTGCAACTCACTTGGGAGGCTGTAGCTAAAATAAAAAGTAAGGCACTCAAGGGGAAGGAGAGGTATGCCTCCTCGACATGTCACGCACTCGCAGCATCAACAGGAGCTTAGTGTGTGAGGCAGGATGGAGAACAGGGATAGAGAAGTAGTTATGGATGACCTTTGTAGCATAGATATCAGTTCTGTAGTAAATCAGGTCAGTGAGGGTCTCTTGTTTAACATGCCTTGTTGACAGGTCAAGTAAGAGGGACTTTATTAAGGGATGATGTACAGTCTGGATTGTAAAATACTGTGGCAGCTGGATGGGAACCATGTGACTCAAATGTGAGCTCTTTAGAAACTAAGATTTGCCACTTTGTTTGCTAAAGAAGCCATTTTTTTCTTATAAAAAGAGCTCTTTTGAAGCTTAACCGGTTAGAAAGGAGCAATGGTAACTTGGTCATATCTCTGTTTAATCTTCGCTTCTCTATCGGAGACCATTGTGAAACAGCTAAGTTATTGACACATCCTAATCCGTTCATTTTCTAAAGCTCACACACAAAATTCAAGCATTACGAAACATGGCGCCACACGGCTACAGAGGCTGGGCTGTAAATTTAGCTAAGATAGCGCTGAACTCTTCACCTGCAGCTGCAGGTTGAAGGCAGTCAATCTTTCTGAAACAGATGCTTCTATGAAGTCACAATAAAAAGAATGAGTAAAAATGTTGGAATTGAGGTAGATTGTGGAGAGGTGAATCAATGTGTTGTTACCACCGTTCTCAGAATCCTTGCAGCCATTATTTTGGGGGAATGATGAAAGCATTCTTCTGGCAATCCCTCAAACAAGCCTAATCCAGCAGTGGCACGGACTAAACCAGCACGGGCTTATCGCCGCCTTTGTGTCTTGTCACAGTGTTTGAAGAAGCTGAGGCGCACTCGTCTCTGCAATACGCTGCTCAGGTATTTGTGAGTTGGCCAAACTCTGACGCCAAACATGTTTTAAGATTGGGTTGTTGGTGACTTCCCAACTCTGTCTTGATTTGAAAGAAACTGCAAAGCGAGACTGTTGGGCAACGTGAGGAATGCCCAACATATAGATTTCTGCAGCAGCCTTGAGCGTCTGCATTCACCGCTCTGCAGTGAAACTTCTTTCTTTTCTACATTTCAAGCAAAGAAAATGTGACAGAAATAAATGATACACACTGAAGCTAAAGAAAAATCCCAGACTATTCTACTCTTGCATGAATGCATGAAAAAGTGTATTGATGCGATACAAAAAAAATGACATGAGTCATTTATTTGTAATGGCATACATTATTAAAGGATTATTAGGAAGCTTTGTTTATATTGTTAGTCTAAAGCCAAAAAGTATACCAGCATGAACACACAAACACAATTCAATTCCATTTTATCTATATAGCTCAATATCACAAAGCAATTGTCTCATTGGGCTTGAATGATAAATTAATTCAAACATTTTAAAAAATTAGGGAAGAGAGTCAATTAAAAAATGTAACTGATTAATTGCAAACTAGGAAAAAATTAATCGCGATTAATCACAATTGGCTTGTTTTTTTGCTGCATTTGAGGCTTGGCGGCGGGTCGTCGTGTTACCGTGACAATGCGGTTGTGGGTGTGCGTGTGTGTGCTAGTGGATTGTGTGTATACATAAATCAAATCATTACTACAAAGTGTGTAACTAAAAAAAAAACAAAAAATTTAAATACATTTTTTTTTAACTTTATAAGTAAGATATAACTTGCCTGAAAACGTATTCTAACTCTGCAATAACTATCACACTGTTATGGACATATTTAATTTAAAGAAAAGATAAATAAATCACATTTGGATGGGATATGTAATTATTCAGAACCTTGTAAGACTTGGATAATTCTGCTGTTTCAGGGTAACTATTCAACCAGGGTTGGTACTAACTCATGTCAGATTCTTTCATCATTTAGTTTAAAGCATAATAGTATAATTTCACATTAAACTTTACTTTCGTGGTTTGTTAAAAACTCAGAGAAGACAGTTGGCAAGTACCGACTGTTTTTTTTGTTGTCTTTTTTCAGTTGACTCCTGGCCAAGTGAAACTTTACCTAATTTGGGAAGCAGCTTTGTGTCAAATACTGCTTCAAACTCAGTTTTGATCATAAATCTTTCCTCTGATGTATTCTCTGCTCTGTTTCTCCACTACTGGGATAACTCTTTTATGCCTTATTTATCTGCATTTCATACTGCTGAACTTAACAGCCCTCCACCGCCGGGTTGGCACTCATCTGCAACCTCACATTTGCATATACAATCACTTAGACAGCATTTACCTCTCTTCCGTTCCAGACATCAGCCTCGTGCACTTAGGGGGTTCACCTCTGTTCCTTCCAGTGGATCTGACCAAAAAAACATCTCTGTTTGCATGTATGTCTCCTGTTGTCTGTGAGACTTTGTGTCACTTCAGAGCATGTATAAAGTCCTCAGAGGAAATGTTTTACTTGAAGGTGTTTTTAAAGTTTCAAGCGAAATGACTTGTGCTTATTTTTTTGTTAGGTAACGTGTCAAAGATCTGCACCGCAAATGGCTTAACCCCCATCCGAGTGGACTACGTTAGGGAATGTGGTTACAACCCTAACAACACCGTGGAGGAAAACTCAGTCAGTATGACTTTAATCTGCCGCTGTGGTTTTAACATGCTGTCTTTTATTATCTGTAACAAAACATGCTGTTCCAGGGGAAATTCTACAGTGCCATTAAAGTGGGATACACTGTTGGTCACAGCGTGTCACTCATTTCTCTGATGATCGCCATCTCTATATTGTGTCTTTTCCGGTAAGAGAACTCTCAATAACTAACAAATTTCAATATTCACAGAAACAGAAGATTTTCAGTGTTTCCAGTATAACTTTATTGCATTTAATTGTGTTTTTGACACAGAAAAGTGTAAAATTTGATATTCAGATGCATTTGTTCCCTCATGTTCTGGGACAACTGAGGAAAACACAGTCTAATAACCCTCCCTCTCTGCTCGGTGTGTTTGTCTGTTATGGGCTAAACAGCCAGGCTTCTGTTTACTCCTCGGGGTTTAGAAATCCCATTGGCTTGCACCCCGCAGCAGAAACACAGGAAGGGAGCAGCGTTTGTTGTTTACGTCCAGCGTTAGATGCAGCTTTCAGGCAGCCGGTCGATGTCGTGCGTTGTTTCACCAGACCCACAGAGGTGGCTTCCCTGATGAAACAGTTCATCCCCCATCTCACCAGAAAGACATCTGTTTGAAAACATTTGTGGAAGATAATTTACATTAGTGACTTTATCTGGAGGAGTCTGTGGCTTGTTTACTTTTGCCTGAAATATCACAAAATATCCCCCCCCTTTTTTTAATGTAATACCATTTTAGGCATAAATATTTATATTTACATATTTCATCTAGCTTATTTTGGGCTGTGACAGATACATTAGGATCACATTCAGAAACAAAAAAAAAAACTATTACTGTTGTGTCTCTCTGCCTCAAGATTTTTGTGAATAAACCCAAAAATATATTTGATACACACATTTCAAAGACCCCTATCTCATTAGCATGACTTTTCCTTATCCGAAAGACCCAGTTGGGTCTATATTTTCTGCCCTGTAGTGCATAATCTTTCCACTAGGGGCAGTAGAAGGGCTTTTTCTGCTCATATCAAAATAGCTGCTTTCGAAACACCTTTGGCAGGAAAAGTTTTGCAAATTTTAGACTTTATGGTGAGAATAGTTCAAATGACTATTTGCTGTGGTGAAAGAACGTCAAATTTGTTGATTGTGAATTCTTTACACCATGTTAAAAATGTGTGAATCAAATTTGAGACAGTGAGTAGTTAAGATGCTTTTTTCTGAACTCTCCTGTTATGTCTTAAACTAACATTGCAAGCAAAAACATACATATTTACCCAAAGTATTAATAGTTGACATATTTTTCTTGTTACGAAAATAATATAGTGCATTTTTTTTCTGTGGATTTTTTTTCATTCCAGAATAATTAAATGTTTTGCCCTCTTTGATGCAGTGTGCTTTACAGGATTAATGTTTGAGAAGAATAAAGCTGCCTAAAATATATTGCTATATTGCTATCTATAAAACTAACTAAATTATTTAAATTCCTGTTTCTGTTCAATAAAGTTAGTAACATTTTTTTGCTAATTCCTAATTGTCTTTTTCATAAATTATAAATTAAACAAAGATTTTTTGTAATCAATAAGTCAATATTTTTATGAATTTATTGTATGTAATATGTATTTGCATCTCTGCTTACAGTAAAGTTGAACAAACTTTATTTTTTTCAATGAAACAAGAGGCCCCTAAAAATTTTCTGAACTGTAAATGAGCCAAAATCATAATTATTTGTAAAAAAAAAAAAAAAAAACATTTTCAAAATATACTAAGTCTATGCAACTTCTTTGCAGATGATACCATGCTTTTATACTGTAATCCCAAAAACAGGAAGACGTGTGATGTCTTGTGTCAATGTACACTTGAATTGTTCTTCAATCATGCATTTACTTTTGATTAGTACTGTTTTGGAAAGTGCCATCTTTAAGTTGTTAGTGACCAGATTAAGACTAACCATCTTCAGCCATCAGCACTTTTGTTGCTGGATTCAGATCATCTATTTCTTGTCCAGGAAGCTGCACTGCACAAGGAACTACATCCACATGCATCTGTTTGTGTCTCTCATCCTCAAAGCTGTGACGGTTTTCATCAAAGATGTGGTTCTGTACGAAGTGGGGGAGACCGACAACTGCCAGGGGTCGGTGAGTACTCTGTCCTCACATTAATAATTACAGATTCTTGTTCAGGTGTTACTTTTTGACCATACCTTAGACGTTAACTCGCCCAGACATTGCCTTCTCATGGTGTTAGCACTCTGGGTGTAGCAATGTTTGCCAAGTCTCCGCCAGGTCTGACAATGTTTTCCCACTCACTTGAGTAGCAGGATGTTGTGAGATGTTGTGTTCCTATTTGCTCAACATTAAACCTGAACTGCAGACAACAAAGTCAATAAATCCTTTTTTAGCTCTCCTGTATCGCGTTTGGAAGACTTTATCTCAACATCAAAAGTCCAACAAAAGTACAAGTACAGAATTAAAAGGCAGAAGTAAGAGAAAGGTTACAATATGATTTCGTTCTGAGATTGTGACCAGTTATATTTATTTAAAGACCCACCCCAACAAAATTGTGCTTTTGGTGTTTTGATAGGTTCTTGTGGCATTTTTCCTCAAGATAGAGGATATATATATATATATATATATATATATATAAAGAAAATGAAGCTTAAATTGGATTTCAGAGTATTCCTTTATTCAAATTGTTGTGAAGGAGGAGGAGACAAAAATATAGTTGGAAAGCTTGAAGGTGTGATGTAAAAAATTACAACAGCAAGCCACAAGCTCCCTGCACCGCTTCATTCTGAGGCTTCCACTTGTAGACGACTAGATCCGTGTACATCTTCATTTTCCTTGTCCAAACTGGAATCTGGCTCAAAACATTACGACTGGATAGATCCGATATTGCACCGCTAAGGTCGAACTGGGCTGCACGGTGGCGCAGTGGTTAGCGCTCTTGCCTCACAGCGAGAAGGCCCCGGTTCGACTCCCGGCTGGGACCTTTCTGTGTGGAGTTTGCATGTTCTCCCCGTGCATGCGTGGGTTTTCACCGGGGACTCCGGCTTCCTCCCACCATCCAAAAACATGCTTCATAGGTTGATTGGTGACTCTAAATTGCCCCTAGGTGTGAATGTGAGAGTGAATGTGTGTGATTGAGGCCCTGAGACAGACTGGCGACCTGTCCAGGGTGTACCCCGCCTTCGCCCATCAGCAGCCGGGTTAGGCTGCAGGGACCCCGACAGGGACAAACAGAAGCTATCACAATTTCCAATACATGTCAATCATCTAAAATTACAGATTGATTACTTTACAACCACACTAAAACAAAACTAGATACTGTCAGAAAGGGGATGTTGCAGACAACCCAAGGAGGAGTGAATTGAGGGTAAAATAAACAGTTTATTGAAGCTCAGGCGGTAACGGAACAATGATACTGCCAGATGCACAGAGGAGTCTGTAACAGAAACACAAGAGAGTTAGTGTATATCAGGTTCTAAGAACAGCACTCAGGCGGGAATACCCCACCTCCAGGAAACAGCCAACACTGGAGACATCAACGTGGAGAACTGAGAGCACCAGAGAATCCGTGTATCTTGTCCAGGGTCATACATGTGAAATCCAGTCTTTGGAAACACACCAAAACGAGGATGACTTGACTAGACTTGACTTGACTTGACTGGGATCAAAATCAGCAGGCAGAACCGTCAACTTGATATGGCTTGCTCAAGGGAAGATAACACAACAAACTGAGTGTAGGTGAAAGAATGGAGCCTAAATACTCCAGGATCCAGCTGCAATCAATCCCTGGAGTCAGGAGAGTGAGCATGTGTAGCAAGCCATTAGGGCCAAAAAGCCCTAAGATCCGGCAGATACGATTATTCTTGATTGAAGCCGGTTCAGCATAGAACAGGGGTTGGCAACCTTTAACAGTAAAAGAGCCATTTGGGCTAGTTTTCTACTGATCAAAACCTAGAAGAAGCCGTACCTGACCTTTAAGAAATTTGGATTTGCATTCATGACCTTTTTGTTTTTTTGTTTTTTGTAAATGTGAATGATGGGTAGAATTTATATTTAAAAAATATATAAAAACAAACTGCCATGTCTCAAAATTTGATTTTTGTTTTTTTATGTTTTTACTTTTTACCATTAGGAGAGGCTAAGTTAGTGAAAAGGCTAGCTTAACTCCAAATTAGCATAAAACCCCTCAGTAAATTAAGTTAGCCAAAATGTTAGCATGTTGCTAAAAGAAAAGCTAAACGCTAAATTAGCCTAAAAACCCCAGTAGATAACAAATTAGACATAGATGTTAAAATATTGCTAAAATATTAGCTGAACTCCAAGTTAGCATAAAACACTCGTTATAGGCCAAATTAGCCAAAAAAGCTAGCTTGTTGCTTAATTACTATCTGAACCCCAAAAATAGCCTAAAATTCCTCAGTGAAATAAATTAGTCAAAAATTTAGCATGTTGCTAAAATAGAAACTAAATTCCAAATTATCCCAAAAAACTTCAGTAGATAACAACTTAGCTGAAAACATTAGCATTTTGCTAAAATATTAGCAAAGCTCCAAATTAGTAAAAAAATTCAGCAGTAAACTAATTTAGTCAAAAATGTTAGCTTGTTGCTAAAAGAGAAGCTAAACTCTAATTTAACCTAAAAAACTAAGTAGACAAAATAGAAGCTAAACTCTACATTTTTTGAAAATTACTATTATTTTATTTTTCTTCATTCAGAGAGCCACCGTGGAGAGATGAAAGAGCTTCATGTGGCTCTGGAGCTGTAGGTTGCAGACCCCTGATCTAGAACATGAATGTATATAGATCAAGCAACTAATGTTAGCATTCTACTAGCGTTGTTCTTTGAGTCACTCATTTTAAAGTATTGTGCCTAAAATGTAGGTGGGCTGCAAAGCTGTGGTGGTCATCTTTCACTACGGGGTCATGGCAAGTTACTTCTGGCTGCTTGTGGAGGGCCTCTATCTGCACGCTCTGCTGGCCGTCTCCTTCTTCTCTGAGAGAAAGTACTTCTGGTGGTACATAGTGATTGGTTGGGGTAAGTGCTTGCAAGATCACACCCAGCTCATACTTATAGGCAGTCCACGAATCTGAAGTGGCAGTTATTCACCATGCAGCCTCATTGTTTACTCATCTGGACAAAAGGGGGAACATAAAGGATGCATCAACTGATCGACATTGTGAGGCTTCAAACATGTTGCTGCTGCAAGAAATCCACGTCTTTCTATGTGAATAAGCTTAGATAAGCTTCTTTTTATAATTTAGTCTCCCAAGGTGTTGATAGAAAAGCAGCTTATGAGACAGAACTGAGACATAAAGCAAGGTTATGTTTAGTCTAAAATGGTATGGATGAATTGGCAGTAGGTTTTCATCAAAATGCGAAAAGCCCCAAACAAAGGAGGAAGAAAATACTTCTTAGTTTTTTTTTTATTTCCTTTTTTGAATTCAGTTTGAAACTTTAATTCAAAGTACATATTCAGCCATTATTTTTTTATTTCTCCTGCATAAATAAAAGAACAGAGATCATTTACCAGCAGGTCCAAAAAAAAGTTGGGGAGTAAATAAATTAGTACTTTTACATTTTTTGAGCACATTCAAAACAGCATTGCTTTAGCTATAAAGTTTATCAAAAGATTAGCAATGTATACAAACTCAAAGCTTACCCACTTACGTAGATTTGCTCACGCTGAGTATCTGACTGATTGCTTAAAGTCCAACTGATCATTTTCATCTAAGACCTTGAGATCATCTTAATGCTCAAGTAACAGCAAATTCTGTCTTTGCTTCTTGCTTGCAGGGGTTCCGACAATCTTCATATGTGCATGGGTGATTACAAAGGCTTATCTGGATCATCCTGGGTGAGATCTGACTTTTCTTGAACCTTTTTCAATACGTGGTTTTGCGCAAAACTGGTACAGCTCTGTGCAGCACTTCAAGCGAGTCCACATGTGGTTCCTTGTTGGAAAGATTTCAGCAAATTGAACAAACAGCAAGTTCTGAATGTTATGCAGCATCAGATGAAAGTCCTTTTTCACATCGCTATGAGGCTTGATGTGTTTATCTTTGGCTCAAAGTTTTGTTACTGCAGCATTGAGACAAATCAGACCTGTCCCCCATTTCTATTGCACATGGAACTACTATACGCTGGCCTTATTTGTTACAGACATGATGTACTTTTTTTTATTAGATTCCAGGCCAGTCACAGCCATAGTCACATGCACATGTAAGGGGATTGACCCGTTTGGGTGCTGCAGTGCTTTTGGGCCCGTGGAGGGTCGTAGCTATGCATTCTCACCCCGACTCGTCACTTTTTTACATTTTGGGTGTCCCCAACTTGTTGTTTTTTTGCGTGTTAGCGGTTCCCTTTAAATCACGGGTCCCCAACCCTCGGGACACGGAACCGGTATCGGGTGAGAGTTAGAGTACTGGTCTGCGTCCCAAGGGCTGAGGACCCCTAATTAGCGTATGTATTTTTTCCCTGTTTATGGCCCGGTACCAAGGGGTCCTCGGACCGGAGGTTGGGATCCCCTGGTTTAATGGAAGCCATTAGTCCATAAATGAAGAGTTGGTAGTGAGAATGCGTTTGTTGTAGAGAGGTGCGATCACAGCTCAAATTTAGTACAGGTGTGTCTAGCACAGGGGTCTGCAACCTGCGGCTCCAGAGCCATATGTGGCTCTTTTATCTATCCATGGTGGCTCTCTGGCTGAAGAAAAATAAAATAATTGTAATTTTTTAAAAATTTTTGAGTTTATCTTCTATTTTAGCAACATGCTAACGTTTTTTTCTAGTTTGTTTTCTACTGGGATTTTTATGCTAATTTAGAATGTTGCTTCTATTTTAACAACATGCTAAAATTTTGACTAATTTAGGTTGCTTGGGAATTTTGGGTTAATTTGGAGTTCAGCTAGTAATTGAGCAACGAGCTAGCTTTTAATGAGATTTTTATGCTAATTTGGAGTTTAGCTAATATTTTAGCAATACGGAAACATTTTTGGCTAATTTGCTATGGGGTTTTTAGGCTAATTTAGAGCTTAGCTAGTAATTGAGTAACAAGCTAGCTTTGTATGTAATTTGGCCTTTACTCAAGGTAAAAGGTTAAAACAAAATAAAAAAAACAACTTTGAGACGTGATAGTTTCTTTTTACATTTTTGCTTTTATACTACACATAATTCACATTTATTAAAACAAACAAACAAAAAAAAAACAGTAAGAAGGTCATGAAGGCAAGTCCAAATTTCTTAAAGGCTAAAGTAAGTCCATGCGGCTCTTTTAGGTTTTGATCAATAGATAATGGGCCCATATGGCTCTTTTACTGCTAAAGGTTGCCGACCCCTGGTCCAGCAGTTCCCTTGAACCTTGTCAGGTCAGTTTGTGTGTCAAATTTGCTGCTTGAAGGTTGTCCATAAATATGTCGATGAACTTCACGCTCCAGACGCATGTGGGAGGATCTACCACCTGAAGTTTGTAGCCTCATCGCTACATGGAAGCATTGACTGTATCTTGTTTACAACACATGGAAGACACGGATGATGTTGAGGGATCACAATAAGTTTTTTAAGAGCTAAACAAAAACATTGGTAAGCACGTCTCCATGTCTGGGTTCATGAGATTATTCAGAGACTATACCAGTTCAGAGAGATTTACAATCCACTGCAGGAGCTGTGTCTTATTGACGTTCTCTATCAGTGTTACTTCCATCTCTCTGGTATCAAGTTTGACAAGTTACTCACCAGTAACTCTCTGATTGTCTAATTTCCTCATTTCTAACAGTTATGCTTGAAGCACAGAGTGCACAACAGGTTCGCATTTATCACCTGAACAACACTAACAGATACCCTGCACAGTGTGCAAATGCATGTGCGTCTCACCTACTTCACCCCCACTCACCCTTGTGTGTTGTTTAAATGTTCACTACAATCTGTCACCCACAACATCCCCTTAGAAAAAAATGTAGATACAAATGTTTGCCCTACAGGGTCACCGGGTTGTCTACGATTTTAACCTTTCATCTGTGGCACTTGTGTGCACTTTACAGATCTGCCTATTTTTCACCTGCAGACACATATTTTCCACCTGTAAGAGCAGTTGTAGATAAGGCATAAAACACCTACTGATATAAAAAGCAGCTTTGTGGAAAATCCAGCTTTTCATAAAGCAGTTTTCTATGAAGTAGTGCAGACAAACAGAAGGGTTTATGTCTGAAAAACAAACTGCATCCACTGTCACAGCTAAAAATTTCTTTAAGAGCAAAAACATCTACTTCCACAAAAAGCACACTTTCTGAGTATCAAGCTGAATCAAAAAAGTCTTGGTGCTACACAGCATGACAGTTCTGAACTTCACCAAATTTTGCTCAATATAGCACAGTCAGGAAGTTATTGAGGTCAGTATATCTTGATGAAACAGAAACTACAGGATACCAGCAATATATACAGCTTAAAATACATTAAAACTTTGGTTAGTGAATCATTTTTCTATTTTTACTGTTCCCTTTCAGATGCTGGGAAACAATTGATGACAATCTTTGGTGGATCATCCGAATACCAATTTCCCTCTCTATCCTTGTGAGACAGTTTGTATCTGTGGAAGCAAATTTCTCATGCAGATCTGCATAAATCAGCGTTAACCTGTGTTCATCTGTCACTGCAGGTAAACTTCTTGCTCTTCATTTGTATAATCCGGATATTGCTTCAGAAAATGAATTGCCCTGACATCGGAAGGAGGGAATCCAATCAGTATTCGTAAGTTTTATTGTGGTAAATTTAAACAACCTACAGTGTCTTATTAACAGAATGTGAATTATTGATTATGTTCATGTTTGGTTTCTCTTGCATCTAAAGCAAATATGATTGTATCCATTTATTCTTACCTGAATGCAACAGACGTGTCTTAAAATGATTATTTTGGGTTTTTTTCAGGAGACTGGCCAAATCTACACTTTTGCTGATTCCTCTCTTTGGAGTCAACTATATATTATTTGCTTACATTCCTGAAAATATGCATGTCCAAGTGCGAATGGTGTTCGATCTTGTCCTGGGCTCATTTCAGGTAATCTATTTCTTGTTCACTTTTCAGATTCTCATGTCATTAAAAGAGTTTCAAAGTTCAGTGCATAAATTTATATTCTGTTTGCATGTCAGTGGTAAATTTTCTGGTGTCTTTGTATAATTTTCTTCATCTTAAGTTGAATAAAAGAACTGAAGTGCTGTGATGGTAATAGCAGTGGAAAGTGTTTTTAATTTATAACCTTTTTGGCTCGGGATGAAATCTCCTGGGAACAAGTCCCAGCCATCTACATGATGAACCTCCTGTCTGAGCCTAAAGTTGGTCATAATCTTACCACCATTATTCATTCCAAAATATTTTAAGTGTTTTCCCAGCTGTACTGCCGACCCCGGCTCTCTTTTCAGCAACGTTTCATCTTTTATCTCGTCTCTTCAACAGGGGTTCGTGGTGGCCGTCCTGTACTGCTTCCTAAACGGAGAGGTGAGCAAATTCAAACAAAAGCCCTTAAAGATGTTTGCCGTCCTTTTATGTCGTTAAATCTCTTTCCGCCCACCCTCCTCCTGTGCGTCACGCGCCTCTCTGCACCTCTCCTCATCCTGTTTGCCCACCTCTTCTGCAGGTGCAATCGGAGATTAAGCGTAAGTGGCGCAGGTGGATGCTGCAGAGGTTTCTGGGGACCGACGCTAAGTACCAGCAACCCTCAATGGGCAGCAATGGCAACAACTCCAGCACCCAGATCACCATGTTGACCAGATGCAGCCCGATAACACGACGGGCATCTGCTTATCAGGAGCACCTCTCAGTAATATGAAATGTTGGTTCTATATCTCTTCTTCCTGTGTACTAAGTGTACAACTTGCATGTCTTTTCCTGTAAGAAATCTTCAGGCATTCTCATATTAGCCGATCTATATTACGGCTGAGAAGGTTTACCTCCACAGATGGATGTGTCCAGCTGTTGTGGTCATTCTGTTTTTGTACAATTATCTGTCTGTGTTCAAGTACTGGCAAATGACAAAAAAAGAAAATCATACAACCGCCACCTATGTTATGAAAGGTGTGAAAGAGGGATCCACTCTCAAGCTACGTTCACACCACCCTCGGCAACACGCATTTTCAACAAATTCCCACCTTGCTACGCACATCTTTAACTTGAGCTCCATGTACAAAACTTGAAGGTTAAACCAGGTCAAACTTTAACCAATCAGGTAGTGACGAATGGAAGTGCATGGAGTGCCAACTTCAAGGAACTGTTTGAAAATTGATTGTAACTGAGGTTTGCTTCTGACTGGAATTATATGACACCAAGTCTTTATGTATCAGAATAGAGCTGTGAGAGAAAAACTCAGGAGCTAGATTTCCAACTGGTCTTTTCCAACTGGTGGCGGACATGCGCTAGTAAACAGTAGCAAAAGAAGAAGAGGAAGCCCTTCCCTGCCTATCCAGTGTGAATACCAAATTCTAAATGCACGTTCAAGAATGTTGCGTGTTCTTGAACGTAGCTTAAGACCTGGATTCTTCGGTGAGTGCAGGTCAGCAGGGTGTGGGTACAAGCAAATAAGCATAACTGGTTTTAGTTAATGTTTCACCCTCATAATGGGACAGATTGTGTGTGCTGTGAGTTTGTCTTCTTGCCTATACTGAGAGATATTGAGGGATTTCCTGATCTCAAGGCTCTGTGGAGACATTTTATCTTTATCATAATCTAATTTTTAAATGAGTTGTAAAAAAAAAAAACCTCAAATTATTTATAAACAATATGAATATATAGTGGAAGACTCTGGATACTGGAGAAAAGTCAGTGTTCACAGCATCATTGTAGCATCACAACTCTGCAGCGCAGGCATGAAGCGTTTGTTGGTATGAAAGTAGATAAACAGATAGAAAGGATCTATAAAACGCTCCAACCACTTGATCAGTTTTTTAGAAAGTAAAAAAAAAGACTATTTTAAAGAGTCATCCAGAAAAAGTGTATATAACATAATGGACCAATGGACATCCAGTCCAGGCTGTGACAGTTTTATACTGAGCATCTGCTGAAATACTGCCAGATAACATTCCACATTAAAAAGAAAAAAGAAAAAAGGAGGGTTTGTTTTTTGTACATATTTAGCTCAGATCACAGAGACTTTTAAGTTTTTATGAGACCGCTCTCATATCAGATGCATTCCATTAGACCAGAACTGTAAATAACTGTGAATAAGTAAGCCAGTAAAGGTAAGGTGCACGGCTATTTATGTATATAGCTATGTTTGATCCGATATTATTTTTTTCGTCCTTCTAAAATGATTAGATGAAAGGGTTGAGTTCAAAAAAGGGTCAAAGTTGTGTTGGAGAAACTATAACTGCTCACATCTATAAAGAGCTTTTTCAAGCAATGGTCTTAAATAAAAATGAATCAAAATGATTTTACACCTTACAGACATGAATAGATTCATATGATAGAATACATTCATTTAAAAAAAGAATATTTTCAAAATCTTTTTAAACTGACAAATCCTATAATTCCAGTTTAATGGAGAAACTGGAGGTTATTTGTGAAAATGAGACAATCATCTTTCTGTTGTTGTGGATTTAAAGGGCCTATACCGTGCAAAATCAACTTTTTGAGCAATTCTAATCTTCAACTTTTACCATGAACAGCCCCAAAGCGGTATTTTGATCTATTTCTGTGTATTTCTCTAAAAACTTGCGTTCTGAGCACCAGCCCCTATTAACCCACGAAAACGAGAGGGGTTCTCACACGCTGAGGTCACAAAGTGAGAAAATCCCTTTCAAGAAGAGGATGCTCCCAGAACCGCTACCTCAGACTAACACAAACACCAAATTTCTCTGCAAAGCTAGCAGGGATTAGCCACTAGCTTCGCTGCTCAGCTAGCAGTGATTAGCCGCTAACTTTGCAGCTCAGCTAGCGGTACTCAGTTGCTAGCCCCGGCCATCGCTACAACCAGTGCAATCAGTGTAGGGATGGCCATGGCCACTAAAGGCAGATATACAGTTTGGTCATCCATCTTTGCAAACGTTCAGATGTTGTTTTTTTTTTTTATGGGCAAAACGCAGTCATTATGCCAGGGCCATCTCTAGGATGACGTCATGAAATGGGCGGCATCCACAAGTAGCAAGAGACGTAGCCTCAGAAATTGAGGCGTCTTACTTCCGGATATGAAAAAATCTCATGAAAATAATTGAATCAATAATTTGTCTTTAGGTGTCCAAGGGTAATAT
The DNA here is from genome assembly GCF_002922805.2 of Oryzias melastigma. Classification (NCBI taxonomy): domain Eukaryota; kingdom Metazoa; phylum Chordata; class Actinopteri; order Beloniformes; family Adrianichthyidae; genus Oryzias; species Oryzias melastigma. The sequence goes on from NC_050528.1 coordinate 23,098,236, forward strand.
TTGATCATATATATGAATATAATTTACTCTAAAAGATTTTTTTAGGGTGGCCTTTTAAAAAAACTCTATGATTTGTCAGCTTCTCTATTTATTCCAACATATTATTAAAATATGATTTTCCATACCTTCACTTGTAACCACTGTTGCAGGACAGATTTTTAATGACAGTTTAGTTTCTGCAAAGACTATTAGATGTAAAAAAAAAAAAAAACTGAAAAGCTAAAAGACAAGTTGGTGTTTCTCTTTATTTTCCGTCTGGTCTTGTGTTTGTGGTGCCAGCTTTTGTAAAGCTGAAAAAGTAAAGGTTCCTCCGAAGCGAGACCATACAGAAACACCACAGTATGTCAGCTGTAAATATGGATGTTTTGTGTTTCGTGGTGATGCTCAGGTGTCATCTTCAATGTTTACACTTTAAACTGTGTTTCTCACCTGTGGAATATAAAATGTTATTGTCCTAAAGCTGTGTCTTATTCGTCACCTGTTTGTTTTGAGGAAACATTGTACAAATGTGGAAAAAAAATGTATAAACTTGTTATTGATCAAATGAAGAAATGTATTTGCACTGTGGATATGGCTCCAGTGTATTTTCTTCTTATGAGCTTTATTCATAAGTATTTATATCTTTATTCTATAGACAATTTTTGATAAATTATGCCAGAAAATGTACAAATCAGGAAATGGAGAATACTAAGCTTGAGTTTGTCTCCCCCTGCTGGTAACATGAAACAGTCCTGCAACCTAACAAAAGAATTGTTCATTTTTCTGACCACTAATGTTCCTTTATAACCTTTATGACACCAGCAGCAAAGTTTGGTTATAACTTGGAGAGACGGAGCGTGTTTAGTCGCACGGGGAGAATGGTGGCTCCCTCTGCGTAGCAAATCTCCCGTACGATTCCATTCCAACTCTTCTCTGACTCATCATATCTGCAAGAAAATGTACAAAACCTTATTTTAGCCAAGCAAAACATAAAGTGACGTCAAAGATTAAATTTAGGAATATGCTAAGTTTTTTTATCTTTTTTATTTATCTCAAATGTTAGGATACGTACTAAATATTTTTGAGTTTAGGCATTAAAAGTAACAAAAAACAAACAGAAATCAGAAATCGCCTCTTTTTGCGTGATGGTTTGACTAAAAGTTTCTGCAGAATTACTAATGGAGGAATAGTTGGAATATGAGCCTGTAAACCAGATTCCCTGAAGATATCACTGTTAGATTTCTGCATGAATAAACTGATATTTTTTACAAGTTAATAGGTAAACAAAGAAAATCTTTAAGACTGAAATGTAAAATTAAGGTTAGTTAAGCTTCAAACTGTTTGTACTTGCTATAGTAACTTGCTATTAAAGATGTATCAGTCTGTCAAATTTAAAAAGTATAAATTTACCTCAAAACGGCAACTGAATCAAAATAAGAAAAATATTTGAGACGCAAAAGGGAACATGCAGGAACTATTTTCTCTAGGGTTTTCTCCTTTTTTTAAAAGAATTCTTTCAGAAAACAAAATACACATGTTTTTGGTTATAGCAAAAATCCAATCTTTTATTCATTTTTAAGAGATCATTGCAAGTTGAAAGAATATAAATACAAACCAAGATAATACAAATGTAAACTAAAAATCCCTTTACATTGATTTGTTAACTGGTCATTGAAAAGTTAATAATATTAGCAGATCTTTTCTTCTTTTTTTGTAAACAAAATTTTTTTTAATCGATTGTACATAAAGAACATTTAGTTCAATTCTTTGTTAGAGGAAATTTTAGTGCAAAGCCCCAATCGCTCTCACCAAACATAAGATTTATTAAATGTTTTGAGACTGCTATCACACATATTGATGTCTCACCTCCAAATGTCCGTCATCTCTTTTGGGATGGGTTCCTCGCTGGTTTCTGTGGGCACCCTGGCAAAGCCCCCCACAGCGTACAGGGAACCCCCTATTGAGATCAGACTGAGGGAGCTGCGCTCCTGAGGAAACTCTGTGAACTCAGACCACCTGGAGAGGAGTAAACACGCAGGTGATGTTCAGTCAGCAGGTACACCATGATACCCTCACCAGCACTTTATGACCTGACGCTTTGTGGTTCATGAGTCATTTCACTCCTGCGTCGTCTCATCAAAATGAGCCATAAAAAAAATAAAATAAAATTGAAGTAAGATGTCTCACTTGTTAGTTGCAATGTCGTAGACTTCCACGGAGCTGGTGAGGCCGGAGTCGGTGACTCCAGTGGCCACAAAGATCTGGTCGTTGTGCACAGTGACACCAAACAGAGAGCGGGCCGTCTTCAGAGGAGCCAGGTCCTTCCACTCAAACTTAGTGGGGTTGTAGCAGCAGACTCTTCTCATGCATTTCCTGAAAAAACAAAATCAAATCATTTTCTATTTTTGAAGGGTATAAGCATTGATCCTGAACAAAATTATGTTTAACTTTTACATTTAAAATTTCCTTAGACTATACAGCTCGGGTTCAAGGTAAAGAGCAAATGTTCGGTTTTATTCATTTTGCTTTCAAAGAGGCTTTCTGAAACTCAAACTTTCAGAAATTAAGTGCAATTCTTGTCTAATCTAGGTCTAATGCAAGACCATTTTCAGAACGTTCAAATGAGATTTTTCTTTTGGATAAACTCAATTCATGACATTACATTCTTGAATCCTGATCAGGTCATGAAAGTTTCTGTAAAAATGAAATGTAAAAGCAATGAAGTAAAAAACACGAATAGAAATCAGTTGATGATTCACATCTTTGAATTGGACTGTGTTGTTGTAAAATTCTTTGATTTATCTTGAAAGGCAGAACACAATTACAAGCAGTTTTCTTGCTGCACTCATTTTTCACTGAAGACCCATAAACCACATTAAGTTGTGTATTTTTAAGAACACAAATAAGCCCTCAAGAAACAGTAGATTTAACAAAGAGGGCTGGCAACATTTCTACTTGAATATAAAATGGTAAACATTTTTCAGGTAAAAAATATTTAAATAACAACAGTAAAATGGGAAGTAATGCTGTTGTTTTTGCATTTTAAAAAAAGTAATCCAAAAACATTTAGGGTAAAATTGTCACTTTTTACAGCAAATATTGTATTGAAAGAGGTATTTTCATATTTTATGACAAAGTGTGTGTTAACATAGTAATTTTTCTAATGAAATGTACTGCAGTTTAAATAGAGACTCATGACAATGAAAACAGGAAATTGTAAAAAAAAAAAGGAAGTTGTTGCTTTTAAATTGTAACAAACAAATTCAGTATTAGATTGCTAAGAGTTATATAATGAAATAAAGTATATTTCTTAAATACTAAGGTGTGCATTAGCAGAATTGTTATTTGGATGTGGAGATATGGATGCCAAGGATACAATATGCATCAAAAATTGATCTAGTGACAATAACAGCAGTATTAGTTGAAAATTCATAAAGATTATGTTGATAAATGGCATAAAATGAAATAATGAACCACCACAGATACTGATGTAGCTGTCACTTTTATATAATAAAGGTCAAACTTTCATAAGTGTCACTTACTTGCTCTCAGACTTTCCCCCGATAACGTAGACAAGGCCTTTGTGTGAAACAGTTCCATGACCGTACACTTCATAGGGCAGCGGGTCCGACTCTCCCCACTTGAAAGACCTGTGAGCATTTAATACAATGTCATTACTATGTTTTAGTGGTAAAGTGAGAAATACTGAAGGCATACTGAGGCATAAAAAAAGCAATGATGCATCAGAACAGATTTCAGTACGTTAAAGGCGAGCAATTGTGTTTTTGTGAGGGAATGTGCTGTTTTATTTTATCTGGCTTTTCTAATGGATTCTTGATTAGAAAAAACTGCCGTATTTATCAGAAAAATGTGTGCAGAGGAAATATTTAGATCCAACTTACTGTCTGTCGTAGATCATGACCGAGTTCAAAACATGTTCCCCCTCCTTCAGCTCCTTTCCACCAACAACAAAGATGGAGTTTTCCGCTTCAGTCAGGCCGAACAGACAGCGGGGGTTGGGCTGCGAGGGCATTCCCAGCCATTCTGAGCTGACTGGATCAAACTGGAGACAAAAACAAAGATGAATTGAACAAAACAAACAAAAAAGCTGCTGTGAGAACAGACTCTCAGAAGGGCTTCCTCCCTACCTGTAGGAAATAAGACTTAAATGGTTCATCTTTGTCTTCATCGTTGTAGAGAAGTCCTCCAACGACAAATATCTGGTTCTGATCTGTCACCAGGCTGCAGTGGTTCTTGGGAATCTCTGTTGATTCAGACGCCATGAAGCACTCGTTTCCGACCGGATCGTAGGCCACCGTTCCTGTGTTGCTGACCATGAGGATCAGGTCCAGCTCAAACATGCCAAAGCGAGGGTTGTTGTTCAGTATGCCTGGTAAATACCCTTCCTCATCATCCTCTTCCTCCTCACTGCCTTCTCCTCCCTTTGCCTCATCTGTGGAAAGCCTCTTTGGTTTTGGGAGACGCCCCCTGTGAGCATCCTTCACAAGATCCAGCTCCTTCATTAGATCCTGGTTGAAGCGGATGAACTGGTGACGTTCAACTTTCTCGTTGAAGTAATCCACGGGAATGAGTCTGAATCGAACGCAATGCAACAGCTCAGACAGGTCTTTGACTCGGCTCTTCTGGTCGTGCCCGACCCAGTCCATCAGGGACTCAAACACCTGCTCCTCCCGCTCAACATTCAGGGCGTCTGAGGTGATGATGAGGGCTAGCTCACTGGGACCGAGCTGCAAGAAGTCCTGGTCCCTGACAACAAGCTGGTAACGCTCACAGATGAACTCTCTGGCAGTCAGAGTCAGCCTGGGACAATCGAGAAGGAGCCCTAATCTGAAGATGGCTAGACAGTTCCCCAGAACCAGCTTCTCCTGGAGGTAGGACACACAAACTGAGAAGATAGAAGGGATCTGGTACATGTTTGCAACCATGAAAATATCCTGGACGTTCTGTTCTGTCAAAGAAATGTCCGATGTGTACAAGTAACGCAGAATCATGCCCATAACGTCCGGGTTGACATCTCTGAGGACGATCTCTCGCTTCTTGCTCTCCTCCAGGTCAGACAGAAACATGGCCTTGAAGAAGGGGCTGCTGGCAGCCAACACCAAGCGGTGGCATGGGAACTCCCTGTCACTGATTTTAAGGACACAGTCCACAAACTTGTCGTTTTCCAACAGGTCACACAGTCCGTCCTGAAGCAAAGTCTGTTGGTACATCCGAGGCTGCTCCATCGGGTCTATCGTCAGGGCAGCCATGTTGCTCCGTCAACGTGTCCCGCTCGGGCTCCTCTTCCACTCCACAGTCGACCGGGACTGACGGTGATCACACGGCTGCTTTAAATTGTTGGCTTGCAGCTGTCCTTGTCTGTCAGCCATTGAATGAGCGAGGGGTATTTATAGAAAGCTGGAAAAGAGGTTCATGCACGCAACAGCTGAACGATCGGGTGTTTAAATCCAGCAGAACAACTCACAAAGCGGCTTTAGCGGGCTGGATCATGCTGATATATTTGCACCCTTTGTCATCCATGTTTCTGACATCAATTTGAACCTAAATAAGGAATTAGGGGTGTAACAATTTATTTTAACAATTTAATTGATATCGTGATTTGTTGCTGATGATATGATTCATAATCATCAGTGTTTCATTTTGAACAATCCGATTCACTGACCTAAAATCAATATTATTATTACGTCTTTGGAAAATAGTAAAACAAACCAACCGTAAAATGGTATTTTCCACTATTGATTATTATCGAAAAAAATACATTTTGAAATGATTTATACTGGTGTAGGTCGATGGACTTTTTTTCTGTAGTCGTTGGTTTCACACAATTACCCGACTATCATCTTAAACATATTTTAAGGATCTGATGTCAAAGCGGGACCTGGAAAAACGGGTCCTGCTTTAGTCGAATTGACTACTGGAAAAATGTTTTTACAGGACAAAAAAAAATCACTCAGGAAAATGTAGTTTTATCAAAACTCAGCTGCTTTAGTTCTCACAAGTTCCAAAAAAATTGACTACATCGGTCCAGTTCTGAGATATTTACAATGGCTGCCGAAGGCATAGACTTTAAAGTTCTATTACTGGTTCAGAAAGCTTAAAATGGTTTAGCTCCAACACACAAGATTGACATCCAGATGTACCAGACCTCTCCGGTCATCTAGATCTGGTCTTTTTTCATTTCCTACAGTCAAAACCAAACATGGAGAATCAGCTTCTATGCTCCACAGATCTGGAACAGACTTCCAGCTGAAATCCAGACAAAAACATTCACCTTTTTTCAGCTGCATTTGATAAGTTTGTATTCAGAAGTTTACATCCATCATGCTACTTTAAGCTTCAATTCAATTAGTTTATAACTTTCTTTACATTTTTATTTGAATATCCTTTTATAAAACAAGTTTTAAAGGTATGTCTATTAAGATGTCTGCTGAACACAAGTTATACAACACTGACACCTGCTGGTTCAAATGATACTGCAGAAAGTGACATGGCATCTTATAACTGAGAAAGTGAAAAATAGTCTGTAAAGTTGAAAAGATTGCTGCTATCAGCTCATTTTTACTTTTAAGTACAATATTTAAAAACAAAAAGAAACATTATTCTGACTTACGTATTTGTCAGCTGACAAAGATGGAAATTTAAATGTAATCCTTTTAATAAAAAGTTGGATCAAACTCATACAGAGTACTCTGGATCGTCGCCATGACAGACCATGCCCTTTAAAATGGATTCCACAAATATAGTCCTTGAGGTGGGGCTTCGGGACAGTTTTTGTCAGGACAGGAGATCCCCCCAGAGGTATAATTAATAACTCATATGGTTATCTTTACAAAATAAGGCTTGAGTGGTCAGTGTTTGTGCTCCTGCTCCTTTCAACAAGGTAATTCACAGCTTTGTTTTTTAGTGCGTTAACGTTGACACATTAACGCAAAAGATTTTGAAATTATGATTAAATCGTTAATATTTATCAATGCAAATTAATCGCACCTCACAGAGCAGCAGTCCTTTGCTTTGCCTCGGAGCTGCAGTCATCTGCATTAAAACACCTCAAGTTTTATTTTTTCTCACTCATACCATGGTTATTTACAAAAGAAATAAATATTCAGTCAGTTTTTAATACTTTAATCTTGTTATTTTTTGGTTTAGATCACTTTGTTTTACAGCAGCCTGCACAGTGATATAAAGCAGCGAAAGGAATTTTTTTTTGAAGTCTGCAGTTTCTTTTCTCGTGGCTGTACGTCAGCATCTTTGTTTCTTGAAGTAATACTGAAAACATAAAAGTCTTTAGAGTTCTGCTCATCTTACTGCTGATTTGTTTTTGTGTGACCAAATGACACTTTTTCGTATCTGAGTTAACACTTAATGAATTTAAACATTCCAGACAATATTAAGAAAAAAATTTCTCTCTAGCCTCCTTTTGTTCTGAAGTCGTATATTGTCATCAAATGTATCTAGTAAAACATTGTGTTTAATCACAGCACAAAAATGGGATTAATCAATTGACAGCTTTATTTAAAAATAAATGTGCTAAATGTACAGTTTTGTGTGTAATTTGTGATTATTTGCAGATGACAACTGGTCGGCAAATATTGTAACAAAAAAAAAATTGCGATTAATTGTGATTTATTTTTTCTCAGGTTTACGATTAATTAGTTTTTTTTTTTTTTTAAATCGATTCCCGGCCCTACTTTTTAGTGAAAAAGTACGGATTAGGAAGCACCCCGTAACTGGTTTCTACTGGTATGGAGCTCCATGTGGGTTCATGTAAAAATGCATGTGTGTTAATAACAAAGTATAAAAGTGTAGCATTATATAAAAGTATATATATTTAAAAAAAAAACTTAATTTAGTATGAAAACCCTTCACTTGCATTCTAATTTAAGGGTGTTCCTCTGGGTTGAGCTCAGGGATCTTAGCAAACCCGTCGAGTTCTTCCAAACTAAACTCTTTCACGTCTTTACTTGCTGTTGTAGACACGTTGGAACAGGAAGTAATCATCCCATCACCCTATTCCACCCTCCAACAAACTTCACTTTATATATCAAGGTATGTGTGATTCATTGTTCCAAAAACACCCCCACAGCTCTAAAGTTCAAACATTACATCATGCTATTTATGCTGCATTTTGGGGGTAATATGGCATGCATTCAGCTGCTCAGTCATGAAACACACATTACATAAAGTGTTTTATGCTTTTCTTAAGTTAATCTGGAGGACACAGTATACAATAAGAGAGTTTGGTGATTTTGTTATTATTTTGTTTTGTTATTATTATTTTCTGGTTATATTATGAGTTAAACTAAGAAATCTAAATTTGTTGGTGTAGGCTATATTATCTGTTGTACTTTTTTCTCTTTGTTTATTGTTTTGAGATTATGAAAGAAAAGTGAACTAAAGGCTTCATTAATTAAGCAAAAGGGGCTGAAATGACAAGTTTTTCGTATTATATGGTTTTGTTTTGTAATTTTTTGAGGCAAACAAATAAACAAATTAATGAATAAATGAACAAACTAATAGCTATATAAATACATGAAGTTAGGTGTTGTGTAAAATAAAATGCATATTTTTAATTATTTTTAAAAAAGCACAAAAGCCCACGTCAATACTTTGCGGGAAGAAAAAAAATATTTATTTTGAACGAAAGGTCTTAAATTAAAATAACTTCATGGAAAAAAAGTAGAGTAAAACACAAAAAAATCTTCATGTTGTCGCATGCTACACTGAAGACTCGCACTAGCTTTGAATGACAAGCGGGTCGAGGCTGACCCATATTCTCTCCTAGGAGTTCTGCTTTTCATAGCAAGACACATACAGGTATGTATGCTAAAACTGCTTTCCTATGGAATAAAACAATGACTTCCTGGACAGTGACATAACGCTCAAAAACAACTTGAAAAAACACAAATAGACTTACACTTTGGACAGTGGCAACTGCCTTGTTGAGCACCTTTAGTTTTTTTGTTTTATTACATTCTGTTTAAGTCGTTTTCAAGCTTTATTCATTTCTGTGTGTTTGAAAATTGTGACAATAAAGTCAAACTTAAAACAATAAATGCTTAACTTTTTGAAAAATAAAAATAAACGTGTTGACAATCATTCAAAAGGAAAGTTTTGCATTCTAGAATAAATTTTTGCTGGGTTGTAACCAGAGAAAAATATATATAAATATATGTTTTTGATAAATAGAAATAGAAAATGCACCGTTTGTGCCACGGGATGTGTTGATTATCAACAGCAAGTGCACTTCGGGATCATTAAAATATCATCTCTCTTCTGGTAGCAAAAGCACAAATGCCGATTAAGGGACAGCAGAAACGCTGGCCGGCATCCAGTCTGGTTCTATCACTGTTTTCAGAGCCCAGGATGGAACCATGCTGTTCATCGACAAGCCTGAAAAACCCTTTTTTTCACTTCCTGTCTCACTATTCTGCCTTCTCTTTGGCACCATCGGCAGGCGTCGCTGCTTCTGCTTCCTCTTGCAGGGCTTGCTGTCGCTCTCTCTCCTTCACAAGCTGCACACCACAGTAGGTGACGAACAGCACAGACAGCGTTGACAGTGGAAACCCTGATAATAGGGACAGAAGACAAAAAAAGGGGAAAGAAGATTAATAAGTAAGAGCAAGCATGACTTTAAATGTGAAACTCCTGGATTTTTAATGGTACATAATCTGGTTTAGGGATTAGCGAAGAGTTGTGTGATCTCTGAAGGATGGAGAGAAAAAAAAGCAATGTCGTCTTTGCTTCCCACCTTTGAAAATCAGTCTTCTACCCACAGTTTTAGCGAACTCCAAACTGTTCAGAGACAGAACGTTGTAGAGAACAATGGCCCAGAAGTTGGCGGCGTTGAAAACACCTCTAATCCTGCGAGACATAGCTTCACCCATACCTCCCTAAACACAAAAGACAGGAAAAATGTTAATTCTGCAGGTCTACACTGTAGAATTAGTAGTATTTATAAGGCACTTAGAAATACTGAGCGATTTATAGAAAAATATAGAGTAAAAAGTACACAAATAAAAATAACTAGCAGTAGAATTCAAACTAAGAAATAAATCAATGGAAGTAAAACCATAAATGTCTGGATTTAAAATAATGGAAAAAATGTTCACTTGCATTTAATAGTGATGTAAATAAAATATTTGCCCGGACGCACATTGTAATTGTCAGAATAAAGACCCACTTCAATGTTTTTGGTGTTTTTAACATCTTCTTGTGGCAATTTTCTTATAACAGAGGACATATATAAAGAAAATTCAGATTAAAATTGTATATCTTTAATCAAATTGTTGATAATCAGGTGTAGACGCTAAAATGTTGATTGAAAAGATTGCATTTGTATGCAGAAAATACACTGAGTGGTCCACAAGTTCCCAGCTCCGCTCCACTCTGATGCCTATAGACGACAAGATCCATGTACGTCTTTGTTTTCCTCATTTGAGCTGACATCTTTATCAGAACTGTAGCTTCAATATTGCTTGCCATTTTTGTTGCACCTCAAATGTTAGGTTGGGGTTGTGAGGGGCTGTAAGCTAGAAGGAGAGCAGGTAAACAAAGGGACACAACTCAGAGACAAATTACTAATGAACTTCTCTTGCTCTGCAGAACGTATAGCCAAGAAAATTACAGTTTTTTTTTTGTTTTTTTTTTTAAATTTTGGCTAAAAACTGCATAATCATAATAAAAAAACCTTTTGGAACAGATCAAAATATGATCGGAGTGAGACTTCTTGGGATTGTTTAACATTATTTTAGTGATATTTTGCATCCAGGAGGCAAAAAAAGAACATTTTTGAAGATGTACAGAGCTGAAATGTCAGTAAGTCCCACCTCTATTATAGAGAACGGTGGAAGGGAGAAGAACTTGGCCACCCACAGCTCAAAGTTAAGGCCGAAGCAGTTGAAGAATGACCAAATGTACACCAGCTCACACGGCCCGAGCCACAGGGTGGTGATCGCAAAGGTGCAGATTGTTGCCAGAAGTTCTTTGAAGATATTGTCATGATCGCATCCGATGTAGTCGTAGACGTACCTGGAACATTTGAGTATTGGTTTACACCAACTGAGATGAAAAGTCATCAAGGACAGATCATGTTGTCATGGAAACACTCACTTGCAGAGCCAGTCGTTGATGCCTCTGTCAAAGTGCCTGCAAAATACAAAGATGACAGTGACTGTAGTAATTTAAAAGAAGTAATAGTTTAATGGGAAACAAAAACTGTTTAGAAAACATACGTCTCAGCGAAGACGTAGAGCATGGTTATACATTTGGGAGGCTGAGGAGGGTCCAGGTGGTCTAGTGTGGCCACAGTGTTAATAACGCCAAACATCACAGCTGCTTTCACCCAGTCATACACCAGGTTGGAATAGGCCAATCCAGCTGCAAACCACAGAAAAAAAACATCAATTTAATTTCCACTTTATATTTTAAGCTTTAACTTTGATTTTGCAAATCTGTTAGAAAATAATTGAAGATAAATTTTAAAATATTGTTCTTTGTAAACTTAAAAAAACCCATTGAGTCTAAGAAGTGTTTCAGTGTTTTCCCACATCACAAATATGCTTTTTCAAACAGCATTTTCTCGTCAGTTCCTGATTCAGAACAAGTTGAATAAAGTTACCAATATAAAGCCCATTGAGACAACTGTAGTGTGATATTGGGCCATAAAATAAACTGAATTGAATTGAGATAACAACATAAGTTTAAAAAAACTGACAAAAACAAAAACAATCTGTAGACAATGAACAAACTAGCATGAGGAAAACCCACTTACCCAGACACCAGTCAGAAAGCTTGGTGACCAGCTTCATGTCACTGGGAATCGTCAGGATGTAGAGATAGTGGAAGAAGACATCCACCACCAGAATGACTCCCAGGTGCAGCAAAGCCTTGGTGGTGATGTTCCACATCTCCCTCTCCTTACGAGTGAGCTGAGTGTTGTTCGCCTGTAAAAATAATCAGTCAGTGCTTCAAACTTGTGTATTCATATTCATCAAAGTTTGGGTCACGACTAGTTTTCCTAAAGTCTTCCTCATGTTTAGTATTGAAGCCTCACCTGGACGTGGTAACGGTCAAAAGTCATGATTGGACCAAAAAAGAAGAACGGGAGGTAGAAGTTGTACTTTAGCAGATCACAGAAGGAGTAGTTGCCATCTTTCTTCTCACAGTTCTCTAAAGCAAAGCTCATACAGCGCATGATGCTGAAGCCACAGCCTCCATAAAACAGGATGTCTTGCAGGTCAAAAGAGCCAGTCACCAACGCCTCCTGAAAGAGTCAGAGTCACGTAAGTCTGTGTCTTCACCATTCTGCACAAGAACACTCTATCATAACAAAAAAAGTCATCAGCACCCACAATGCATTGCAAAAGAGCTACGAGGGGTTGGGAAACTCACCTGCCAGCTGTTATAGGGCTCCAGCTTAATGGAGGCCAGAGTGCTCAAACCTGCAGCAAAGCACATCCATTTCTTCTTGACCAGAGCGACGCTATAGAGTATAATGCAGTGAGACAGAACCAGAGCCATGAAGGTCCAGCCCATCGTTACCAGGACCGCCAAGCCGCCGTACATGGCAAAGATCAGCGATCTGTGCTGTGGGTAAAAAGGAGCCAGTATTAGTGACTGAGTTCCACACAGATTGTTGAAACTAGCTCGAATTCAAAAGACAGAAAAATCATACATTTTCTTAAAAAACAGACATTTAAATAAACATTTAATGATATATCTAGACCTATTAAATGCAATGCTCAGATAACCCTTCAGTGACTAACAAATTTGATGCTGTCTACTTTGACAATTTCATAAATGTTCTAACTCCTGGTATGAGTATGTGGAACATTTGCAGAGGTGTTTTTGCATTTGCAGGAGCTGATAGTAAATCTGCCTAAATGCCAGTTAGAACAAGCTGACACAGGAGGGAAGAAGTGAAGGGTGACTGGTTCAGTTCAGGTCATTCTTGGTCCAAAAAATCGAATTGCCAGATTATATGACAACGATAGGATGCTACAGATGTTTTTGCAGGAACTTTTTATCGCTGCCATTGTTACTCAGATTAAGCAGGGTCTAATGACCGTACTGGTCCTTGCTTGCATGGAAGTTTGCTGTTGATGCGTGCATCTTTGGTGTAAGGACTGTTCTTTTGCAATATGGTGTTAATAGGTTGGAGTACCCTGTCTCAGACTTTTCCAAAAAGTTAAAGAAACACTAGAAGCGGTAGCTCACCATAAAATACAGAAAAACAATGGCTTTGGTTTTGGGTCTTTGAAGTATGTTGAGAGCATAAAGTGTGTCTATCACCATTTTTAAGGATCATGACCCTTTAGGGCCGTATGCATTTTAATTATCGCTGTCTGATGAGTTGGAACACGCTTCAGGCAACTTATCAAGATATCAAGATGAAGCCAGATGACAAAATAGTCTCCTTCAAAATGACGTCCCTTTTCACTTACATACCCAACACAGAATCAATAGAAATTTTAACATGAATTAGCCCCAAATGTGCCTGACAGAACCAAGCTGACACCAGAACACATTTGGGATGAAAATATGCCTGAATGCCACCTGTTTTAAGGGAAATTCCACAGGCAAAAACAGGGTTGTGCCACAGAATCACCAGTGCCCCCCATTTAGAGGAAGTAGAAAACAGAAATCTATCCTTGGAACTGGACTTACACACTTAGTTCAGACATGCAAATGACGTGTGGGTTCAAATCCTAACTCAGGAAGTGGAGTGAATATCAATGGGAACTCCATATCAACTCGGGAAAACACCACAGACGAGTGTTTGTTCTTCTTAACTGCTCTGTTCATATCAATCTGAACTCTGAGGTGTTCAGGAAACTCATTCACACTAACTAGTACCTCATGTTTCACTCCCACCACCTAATTTGATCTAATTTGGGACACAAGTATATTAGAAAAAAGGAACCCAGAAGGGAAAAAAAGCGAATCACATTAACACTTCCCTTAAGAACTACAGTTACCACCTGGACTTTGGTAAAGGGCAAAAAGAATATAAGACTGTGACCAGGAAAGAACAACAACAGAGAAACTGTTGTTCACCTAAGTGTCAAGTGTGTCTGAGAAACTTTGAACGATCTTAAGCAGCACACACATCATTACTGTTAAGTTCAAACCCAACAACACCTGGAAACAAAAAACAGTCCACCTCTTATTGTGTAACAATAAAATGCCATATTTATAACTACCCATGTAGCGTCTGCTTTAGCTGAAAAGATCTGACACATAACCAGACACACCACTGAGGAATGTCTGCTCTTCCCTCTTGGGCGGTGACCTTTGGGTCAATGACATTTTGGGGTCTGAGTGCTCCAATAACATCCAGCATCCCCGTTCCTGTACCACCAGAGAGTTTCAGCAGGTGAGGTGACGGTTAGGCCCATCTACGATTAAAATGAATGAATTTTCAGGCACTACATGATCTAAATCCAATGTTTGCTTTTACTGTTCTTTAAAAAACACAAAACAAAAAAAAATGTATTATTTCCTGAGGTTTAACAGGGCCCATTTTCAGACTCTCCAGGTTTGCAGTAAGTGATTTTTTTCTCCTTCCTAAAGAAGTGGCTGATTTGTTCAGACTATATATATATATATATTCATGTAGCTTTGAGCATAGCGCTGACTTTCCTAAGTTAGCAGCCCTTCATATTTCCTTTATCCTTAAATATACAAATCGACACATCTAAGCTCCTGAAAACGTCATTGTGGCACTTTTTAAACTTACTTGAGGAGTTTTAGCCACCTGCTTTCTTCAGAACAATACAGATAAATGTAATTGAATTCAAAACTAGTTTGAGCCTTATAAGTAGAGTTGCATCTATTATCATATAATTCATCATAAATGGCTTTGTTGGAGGAAGATCTTATTTTGTGCTCCAATGCAAATCATGTTTTGGGTGTTTTTAACATGTTCTTGTAGCACTTTTTCTTATGTTTCTTATATTTTCACAATCTCTCGGTCATAACAATGAAGATGGTTTACGTGGCCTTAAACTTGTTCCTAAGCTGTGATGTAGCACTGATTCTGCTCAAATTCCTGATCCTTTTCTTTTCAACTTATTATTTTTTGTGTTATTATCATCATTCTTTGATGAATCTGCACAAATTGTATTTCTTTTTAAATTAGAATATTTTGATTTTGAATTTGATTTTGATTTTTACTGCATTAGCAAATGAAGATGATTTGGGTGGGATTATATAAGTTCGCTTCCTTCCACTCCCTTTAAAGCGATCTACTGGTGATTTATTAAGTGATATGTTATGTATTATGACCTGATTGCTTGAAATAAACCATTTCATTCATTTATTCATTCATTCATTCATTCATGTTGGAGGACATAAACAACAACAATTAAGCTTAAAACTGCTTTTCTGAGTTTTTCTATTTTCAAATCATAGTGAATTAGGAGGAGTTTGAAAAAGCTTGTAGTTGTTATGAACAAACTTTAAATGCCCTCCAGCTCCTTGTTTCGCTCCATTTTGATGCATCCACTTGCAGACAAATATTTTGTTTCCTTTCATGAAGCATCGGGAACATCAAAACACAAAATCAAATACAGAATACAACACAGTCCTACAACGTCAAGAATGAAAGGGAGCAGATGGAAGAACAATGTTCTTAAATAGGTCCATGTATGTCTTTGTTTTCTTCGCGTGAGTCGAAGTCTTGCTCAAAATTGTATGGCTGGATAGCTCCAATATTGCTTGACAATTTAGTTGCACCAGCAAAGTACAAGTATTGCCAAATAAAGTATCGCGATATTTCACTGAGTCGATATTTTCTTACAACCCTAATGTAAACATATGGATGATGGGAAAAGTAAGCAGACTCATTCAGCGCCAACAGTCCCACCCACAACTCAGAGGGGAATTTCTGATGAACTACTGCCACTTTGCAGATATTATATTATAGATATATGCAGATATTATATAGAATATGAAATATTTTAAGTAAAAGCAGCCTAAATCATAATTAAAACACAGCTGGAAACGTTTTTAAAAAAGACCAAAAGATGATTTGTGTGGGACTTTAAAAAGAAACCATATAATCACAATTTATGACAACATAAGTGAGAGAGTAATCTAATAACAGGAAGCATAACAAAATAAAAGTTGTGTTTTTCATTAATTATCATCACAAATCCACTTGTTAAAAAAGAAAAACTGGAAAAATACAATTAATAGCCTTGTTTGTTGTTGTGTTGAGTTATAAAAACTCAGTGGAATAGCAATCTTGATGTCTGTTTTACTTATGTTTTCACCTATAAGCAATGTGTAGTTGGTTGCAGATGTCCTTTTTTTTGTTTGTTTGTTTGTTTTTTGTATGTATTGCACATGAAGGAGGCAGAAAAATAAGTTTTCTTCATACTGGTCCCTTTCATTTCCTCAGCAAAAGATGCCTTGTGTTGTTTTAATGTATTATGTTTATTTTTTTCCTGTGGAAATTAATAAAAACGAATTAATAAATCCCTATTAAAACCCACACGCACCTTTGGAGCGATGATGGTAAAGATCTTGGCAAAGATCACATGACCGATGAGAGCAAAGAGGATGTGATTGCGGAACGTAGAGAACCACATCATCCATTCGAAATCTGCTACATCCTGCAGGGCGATGAGGATGCATTAGTGAAACCTGACCCCACACAATTCTGACACACAGGAACCAGATTTAGAGGACTTACCATTTTCCTGCCAAAGTAATGCCATCCTGGTTTCACGCTTTCTTTGAAGGTCTTTCTGTTCACATTTTCTAAAAAATAAATATTAATAAACACAAGAAGGAAGGACATTTAATGAATGAGTGTCTTTATTAGAATTTTCAAACTCAAATCAACTATTTTACAATAAATTTAATTAAAGAAAAAACAATTTTCTTCATAATTATGACTGTAAAAGTCTGTCTTTGATAATTACCATCATAAAAAGGTGATTTGTCGGAGCACTTTTATAAAATCAAATGACTTATATGCTGCTCAGCTTTCTTCTTTTGACGCTGAAACCTGGAGTCACATGGTTTTAATCTTATTCAAGGAGATTAGCTTAACATAAGGTCTTAAAAATAACCCAGCATGAATCATAAAACTTATTTAAATAAAAAAAAGAAGAAAATTTCATCAAAAATCAAAGTCAGAACAGTGGAGAGGATGAGGCACCAAGTAAGTGGCGTTCGCCCCCACAGCTACTCCCACTAGCTGTAAAAAGGGAAAGCCTCTGTCTCCTGAAAACACAGCCTGACTTCTGTTTACAGCATTTAGTCCTATTGGAGCATGAGACCTGCAAGTAGATCTCTTTAGGCAGCAAGGAAACTGGTATAAACACAGATTGAAAGCTGAACTCGGAGTCTGTCATGCAGTGAAAGACAGTACCAGCCACCAAATTACTGTCAGTCTATTCACATCAGTGCTGGTTAAAGATTTAAAATTCTGTAACTGAGAAAACACTGTTTTGCTGTATTTTTTTTATATGTCTATCAGAGAACAATGAAAAATGAAGTGGATCATCTCCAAATTGTCCTAACATTCATGAGGACAAGCAGGAATCCCAGCAGGGAAGGTGATCTCTTTTGAATCCCCAAGCTGAGCTTTGTTCTACATAGTTTCAGATTACCACAAACGCGGACTTATCATTAGGCAAAGGTAGGCAATTGTAGACCCCCAACACTCTGGGGCCCCGAGCTAAACACTAAATTAAAGTGTCTAAAATAAATTTAACACTCATCTTTTTTAACTCTGTCCTAAAAAAACACTCAAAATCACTGAAAAGGCAAAAGACTGATCACGTGAGTGTTTTTGTCCTCCCTCATCCAGCTGCATCAATGGAATATTCCAGTTAATAGCAAGTTAGCCGGCAGAAATTTCAGTTTTCCAAGAATACTACTAGAAAAAATTAAATGTATCCATTAACCTGTTTCATAAATGCAATTTATATGCTAGATCCTAACCATTTCATTTTTAATTGCGTATTTCCTGTTCAGTTTCGAACTGCAGTTTTGAAATGATTTCAGTCTTTAAAAGCTTATCAAAACTTTTGGATTCTTGATATTGATTCTGTCTACTAGTGAACCAATGAAGAAGTTAAAAAAAAATAATACAACCCCCATTTTATTCTTCTTACGCTAACAAACCACAAAAGTTGCAACAGATGCACCACTTTTAAAAAGCAGTATTGAATCATAAATACTGTAAAGTATTGTTAACCTAAAATGAACTAAGTGTTTTTTTTCCCAGAAAATGTAATTTAAAAACTTTTTTCTTTTTATTTCAAGCGACTTACGTTACAAAAAAGGTTTATTTTGGAATGTTGTGTGGTGAATGGTGATTGTTTGACATCTTCGGTTGGACGCTCACCACTTGAGGCTTCAGATATCCAACTGCCAGCCCATATCAGTGCCACCCCAAGCACAGCGGAGTAGAGATAGAGCTCATATCTGGGGAGGGCAGCCTTGATCCCCATGGTGAATCTGGAAGCTGGAACCCTAACAGGTTGAACAGCAGTTAGTAGCAGAATCTGACCGCGAGCAAACTTTGTGGGCGTGAATATAAAAGGCACAGATTCAGGTTACAAGGGAGAGTGAACTCATGAAAGCGTTCAGTTTGACTGTCTTTTCTCAGAAACTGCCATGTGATCTGAAAAATGTGTCAGGTAAGTCAGTGGTGTCATGTATATCACACCTTAGAAATAGGGAGTTGTTGCATTTTGTTACAAACAGCATCTGAAAAGGTTTTAAAGTGCTTGAATTATCCAGTGAGAGTCAGTAGTTTTCTCTCATGGATGGTGTTTTCCAGTAAGAGTTTACAGTGGACAGACCCTGGACTTAAATGGGACTGCAGGGCTCTGGCTCCTCGGAATCAGCACCGTCAGCTGCGCAACTCTACCCCTCCTTCCTATTATAGCTCTCGCAGTTGGTCTGCTCTGCAGCAGGGCAGCTGCAATGTGATCTGTGCGGCGCTGGGGACTCACTTCACGGAATAATTAGCCCTGACTGAAATGACCAAGAATGGTGCAGTGAAGCAGGAGGGAAAAAGGCGCAGACGGGGTCGGCGTTTGCGCCAATTAAAGTGTGTGTCAAATCCATTCAGAGCACTGAGCTGAAGTCCAAAGAGTTGTCCGGCATGCTAAGAAGTAAACATGGTGTTGGGGGATCCGGCAAAGTGTCCCGCATACAAATTCAGGTTTTACTGCACTCTGAGAGAGAAAACACCTTTTTTTGCATTTCTTTTAATGGTTATTAGGGAGGTTTTTTCTCATACTAACCTTGTTGGAGCAGCAGAGTTTGCAGCAAACAAAAGGGAAAAGAAGTCCAAAGAGTGGCAGCCACAGCAAGGAGGTTAATCCATCCGTCCTGTGCGGGTTTGCGGCTGCCGCTGCGATCAGTCAGCCTCAGCCAGCCGAGATGTTGCGGACTCAACGTAAGGAAGAGAGCGAAGAGGAGGAGGAGGAGGAGAAGGGGGATATATTTATCCCTCACTGAAGGATCGCAGAGTGAGGTGCTCCACGCCGAGTCCATCATGTCTGATTGAAGAGAAAATTAACTTCAGGAAAACAGTAGAAAATATAAACCTGTTGTAAACTTAAAAAAATACTTTTTTATATATATATTTAAGAGTCCCAGAATTCATAAAGTCGACATACAATCATTTTGTCTGATTATTTTTAATTGATGCACTTATTCCTAAAATATACATCTTTTTTTATTTCTTTTTTTTGTCTAACAACTTTTTGATCTTCTTGCATGAAATACTTGTCTTCAATTTTGTTAATTATAATTAGATGAAAATATATAAACAAATATGACCCATTCAGGTGTAATTAATTATTTTCTAAATAAATTACTAACCTTTATACCCTAATTTACTGTAATAAATGACATTAAACTATTTGATGTAATCATTTGTCAAAATATTTGTAGTAAAGGCTTTTTAATAGAGATTTGTTTTAAAATAGGCTTTGACGAGATGTGCCAACTTTGGCAAAGGCACTAATATGATGGACCTCCAAGTCGGTGCATCTTAAAAAAATGATTCATTTCAATAAATTAACTAATTTATGAATGAAAGAGGAGTGTATGATGAGCTCATTTCTTTCAATGAGATTTATCTGATCTCCTGCACACGAAAATTAGATCTCCATAACTGATTAACCCTATGCACTTAATTTGCTTTTATGTTTAAGGTATTTAATTTGATTGAAACTTTTTACATGCTTAAATAAAAATACATCAAGTCAAAATCAAATGAAAAGTTCAAAAACAAAATCTAAACAATTAAATCTAAAAATTAAAAGTAGCAAACACACTTATCATAATGCGTTTTTTCTTAAATGAGCACCATCCTAAAATTGCTATAACCTTAAATTATTTCAGCAAACACACACAAAAAAGCATCTTGCAGGACTTTGAAATTCACCAATTTTAGCTGAAAAAAGGTTCCACTAAATTGCTAAAGAAAATAAAAGGTATAAGGTTGGGAGTTGACACCATATTATGTAAAGAAAAATTACCTTTTCCAAATGTTTTAAATGCATCTGGAAACTACGGAACCCTAAACATGACAATGAAAAATTAGCATTTTGTGCATAAAAATTTGTATTTTGTGGCCACAAATTATTATTTTTTTATTTTATTTTAATTTTGTGAGCACAAGTTCTGTT
>NC_050528.1:23118918-23138234 GCF_002922805.2 Oryzias melastigma
AAAAAAAAAAAAAAAAAAAAAAAAAAAAAAGCCAATTTGTGCCCACAAAAATAGCTATTTGTGCACACCGAAATACTAATTTGTATACACAAAATGCTACTTTGAAGAAAGAAAAACGATTCTTATTTTTTCTGCCAGGTCCAAGGCTCCATAGTTTTCATTCATAGTATTTTCTTCATGTTGAGAAAAATAACGGTGCTGCAGTTCCTCGGTTTAAAGGCTAGATGGCGCTGCAGGACGTGTCAAAAAGGTCAAAAACCAACGGGACAAACCAACACGCAGAACAGTTATGGATTAGAGTAGACCTTCAAATAGAATAGGAAACTAGATATTATTTTCGGTTTCGTTTAACTAGAAAATGTAGGCACATTATTTTTAAAAGAAAGTTTACTGTAAAAAAATAAAATGTTTTGATATGTTTTGATTACAAAGAACACTAAGCGAAGAAGCAGCGATTTTTTTTTTTTGCCTGCCTTAAAGAATCCGTCACAGAAACAAACCGCCCCCTCCCACCCCCAGCGCCCCCGCTTCAGATGCAACTCAAAATACATGAAGCCTCCATGTTGCTGCACAGGGAATGTCGGGCGAGCAGATGTGAATTGTTTTCTAGCGGATGCCTACTTTGAGCTACTTGACTGTACTTGGCGCGCGCTCCTTGGACAAAAAACACCATCCGGCGGTCTTCCGAGTGTTTGCAGCGCTTTTCCACACGGCCTCATATTTTGGATGTTCCTAGCTTCAGAGCTAACTCTAGCTATCAGCTAACTTAAGTTTGTTAGCAGTTCTTTGTTTTATTTGCATGTTTTCACGCGTCGGGAGCGTTATCTCGCAACCATTTATTTGTAGTGATGGTATTTTCTGGAAAGCCATAAATGACAGCCAACCGCCCGTCTCCATTTACCTCCGTGCTAGCTGGCTGGCTCTCACCGCTCCCTCAGCGCTTCGTCTCGGTCGGCTTCCTGGCTTTGTGGGCGAGCGGCTCGTACTCATCGTAACCCCGCTAGCTGACAGTAGCTAGCATATCAAGCTAACGCAAGTACAATTCTGGGAATCAAAACAGGAATAACTACTCGTCTCAATGGACCACATGTCCATAATAACCCAGGTCCCCAATACAAAGGAGGAGGAAATAATCTCCTTTAACCAAGATAAAGGTAAGAAACTTAACTAAACAAAACAAATGCGTACGGCTAACTTCTTTCCTGACGTTAGCATTTACTCTCGTATGCTAACTGTTGTCAGGCACCGGTTGCATGTGTTAAACAGTTGCGTCAAAGGTGTCACAAAAACATGTTGTTTTCAAAAACTTAAACAAAATACATTAAATTAAACCAAGTTAAAAATTTGGGCTGCTTGGTGAGCACTCTGTTATTTTAAATTGGTCTGTTTGGATATGGAAGCAGCAAGAAGCGGTCCGTATAGCGGATTCCCAAGTGGTGGTTATGTTTACTATTGTTACTCATATGATATTTGTTGGAATTGTGTCATCTCAAAGCCTGATGCTCGCTGTATTCTGTTATGAAAATAAGCGAGAGGTTCCTCAGAATGAAGCAAGAGGACAGGAGAACAATTTCTTATGAAAACTGAGCTGCAAACCCCACTTTGTTCCTTAAACTTTGACAGTAAACTACAATTGTAAATTATTTATTTCAAGCAATCAAAGTAAACCTAAACACGACAAACAACACAATTATATTGCTAAACAGACATATTTTAGTCATAAAATTGATTGGAAAATAAATACATACATCACATACACTTGAAAAAATAACACTTTTATTCATAAACAGACATATTAGACATACAGAACATGGCATTATGAGACTATAAATATTACGTTTGTCAAACAGAGTTTAATTAATTGCTTAAAAGGGAGTGTGAGGAAGCAAATTTAGATGATCCTACCCTTGTTTTGGTTTACTTAACTTTAACAACACAGATTCAGGTCATTAGGAAGAATCGAAAAAGTATCAATAAATCAAATGACCATAGTTGGACTTGCATTGATCCCAGTGTGACTGTTTTCTAAACTTATTCTTATCTGTGAGCTTGTTTTGAAGGTTGGATCAAGTTTTTAAATAATTTTCTTATTGAACAGCTATCTGTTTTGGAATTTAGTCATCATTCTGTCCGAAAGCTCACTTTAGTAGAGGTCATTCATTTATTCCGAGAACTTAGCTACTGAGATCCATCAGCTGCCATTCTCGGGGCTCGATGACACTTTCCGGGTCACACTGATCTGTGTGGTATGGAGCACCGTTTCCTGCTCTCACCTTGTCTTGTTACATCATTAGTAATATTAGATTAGTCCAGCTCAACAATGCATTTCCCCTGAAGGTGCAAATATATTGCACACCTTTTAACTTGAACATTTTAGAGATGATCATAGCAGGTATGTGAAGCTTTGATACTTTAAGATGAGCGCTATATTTTTTATCTTCACTGAATCAGGTTCAGTGATAGATTAAATTATAATATCGCTCAGGAGTGTCTGTGATTGACGGACATCAATCCGTGGATTTTTATTTGTCTGTCAAACATTTGATCTTTATAGTTTGAATCGATAGAATGTGGAAACGATTATCTCTGAGTCCTTGCACAAAAAAATTAAATCAAGTGCAGACCTTACAAGTATAGTTTCAACATCTGAAGTAGCTTTTTGCAATTAGCCAGTGAGTATAAACAAACTACTGTTAAATACTCACAACTGCATACCTGTGTATTTTTTTTTAAAAGGTTTTGTAACACCTTTTTTTTGCCTATAGATCAGGATGCTGTCTAATAGGTAATGGGAAGTTCCTGATACATTAAAGGTGTTGAAAGCAGAAGTCAAAGTCAAGTTCTGGGTAATAATAGGTGATTAAAAAGTGTCAGCCACTGGCGAGACACCTGCTTGTGTATTTGGTTTGTGTTGGTGCGTCTTTAATTGTTTACTAACAGAGGTGTTTGAATAATTGCGCACACATGCCACTGGGGTGGAATTCACAGTTGTGTATTAACTGCTGTTCAAAAATAGCACCTGGGTAAGAAAGCATGCAAAGCGGGACATGGTTAAGTTACAGGATAGAGAAGAGCAGTGAAGGTGGTGTTTGTTTCGGTCTGCTTTTATTTGTGTTGCGAGGGAGTCATATGCAGAGTTTTTCCTCATCCAAATCTAAATTCTGTCATCATTTATGGAAAATTAATGGATTTGCCTCATCTACTGTTTGTTTTTGAGACAACTGAAACAGCTATGGAGGATGGCGTATAATGTACCTTTATCAATAAAGGCTGAAAAACTTCTGAAAGTTTTTTATGTTTTTAGAAATTATTCTGCTGTGAGGTTAGTAAAAATAGTTTTTTTCTTAATGTCTTTATATAAACAGTAATTTGACAATTGGTACTTAATTTAATACTGCTCAATATGAATAATATTACCAAATGTGATGTAGGCATATAAAAATGTTTTATAATATGTATGGACAGGTGCCAGACAAGTAGTTTGGCACCTATTGACCACCTTTATTTATAGTGTTGTTGCTGTATTTTGGTGTGTATGTGTGCTGGTTGCCATATGTCATATCTCAGCCTTTTTAACAGGTTGGCTGCCACGCACCTGCCTATATATAGACCGACTAAGCAATGGCACCAGTGACCACCATTTTTAGGTTGACAATGACACTTGTTGTTGTTGTTGTAATATATAATCAAGTGCAATAATTTGGAAAGCAGAGCATTATTTTAAGGAGTAGTTTTATAGTCACAATGGTCTTTAAAGTTCTGAAAGTTCAGTTGTCAAAAATAAAAATTACAAAGAAGTTGATGTATTTTACAAAATTTACAACAAAACTTAAAAAAAAAAAAAAACTTGACTGTAATTATTTTTCTTATTCACGTTTCACAAAAAATAAATTTAAGAGTGTATTCAGACTGGACACATTCAGAGTTTGTTTCTCTCGATAATCTGGGACAAACTTTTAATCTAAATACATTAAATTGGACCCAGATTCAGGACCAGGAACCGTTCTCTGACCCATCTTTCGTGGTGTAAATAAATAATAATTTAAATAAAATTTAAAAATCGTGATTTTATTTTTTTGCCATATCGCCCAGCCCCACCTGATGTTCAGAATTGGTCAGCAAAATATGAAGTTTGAATAAGTGAACTGTCCCAACTAGGAATGCAAAGCTTGGGGCTTTCATTTTTCCTTCTTTCCTTGCTTTGCCCGCCCTCGTAGTTCCTGACCAATGACTGAAGAGATTTTTGGTCACATGGTTTTGTTTACAAGCTTTGGTTTCAGGCAGAAATTTCTGCTTGATGGCAGTCTGAATACAAACCAAACACGAGGTTCAGATTTTTTAACTCGATCCAGACCAAATTAAACAGACCGTCCGGACCAACTGTCTTTTCTTGTCTAAATACACCCTAAATAATAATGTAAATCCATAAGTTATAGGTTTTGAGGGTTTTTTTTTTCTTCAATTTTTTCATGTTACTGTTGCTTTGTTGTTTACCAAGCTAACATTTTCTACAAAATTTCCCCCGTTTCTAATTTAGCTAGTTTTGTTTCTGTAACCAGAGCAGATCAGCCTTTAACATCTGACTGTGGGACTTCTCCATAGAAATCATACAACAACACATCTAAAACTTATCACACTGATTGTTTAAAACTACCTCTTTTTATGGGTCGTCAAACTGCTGTTACTGCAGCAATAATGTTTGAATTTAATTTTTTTTTCTTTTGTTGACACTATCATAAAAATCTGTGACGACTAATAGAAACTGATCACATTGATGGCAGTTCTTTGTAAATGACTGGTTAATCATTATGGGTTTTTTTATTGTTTATCTATTATGCTTCGTAAAAATTTATCAAATTGGTTCTCACTTACACTTTGACTTGCCAATAAACAAATATAAATACTTTTGGAGTGGAAGCTCTTATAAACGCATAAACACTTCTGGAGTGGAAGCTCTTTAGTTGGAGGAACTCTATCATCATTGTCAAACCATGGTCTGGTTGAATACTCTACTCTGATTGCTTCTGGATGTGTATTAACCCTTGTGCTTTCTTACGGGGTCCAGATGACCCCACCCTTATTTTGATGTGTGATCCCTCCCATGACAAAGGTGGATAAAGGTGGAAAGGATTTTGTCTGCCACAAACACCAGTGATATAAAACTTCCTTGACAAAAAAAATGTAAGCGCGCTGTCTTGTGGGGTCCAGATGACCTAAAGTACTAAGAGTCAATTGAATATTTATTTCTTTTGTTAGTGACCATGTTATATGGCAGGGGTGTCAAACTCAGTCACACAGAGGGCCAAAGCACTCCTTGGGTCGTGGGCCGAACAGGATAAACATTTATTGAACACTCTAAAACAAAATGTAAAAAAAAACTTTAAAACCGTAACTTTTTAACTTAATTATTAACTAGATATACAGCACTACCTGTGATAATTCTAGTGTGAATGCTGTAATCTGAATGTGGCCGCTGAAGGTGCTAGTGGAGAAAGCTGAAGATGCTGAAATTAATAGCTAAAACGCTGAATATAATCCCTGAAAATGCTGAAGTTGATAGCCAGCTAATATATTATCAAAATTAGCCTAAAAAATAAACCCAGGTTAGCCTAAACAGCTAGCATGTAGCTGAAATATTAGCTAAACTTCAAAATAGCCTAAAAAATCTTTGTAAATGCCAAAATAGTCTAAAAAGCTAGCAGAATGCCAATTTTTAAAACTTTGAAACGGTAACTTTTTAACATGATTACGAAGCATAAAAAATAGCAGGAATATTATTCCACAATATATCAACCTAAACTTTAAATAACCAAAGCAATATTTTACCCTGCATAAAAATATATTTTGTCAAAATTATACAAGTTAAAAATGAGCGCAAGATAACATTGGACCATTAGTAACAATAAAATAAAAATGATCTGGAATGCCAGATAGAACTACTTGGAGGGCCGGATTCGGCCCCCAGGCCTTGACTTTGACACGTGTTATAAGGGGCATTATGCCCTTTGAAGTGTTCATTATCACACTTCGCAGAGGACAGTTCAGGTTTACGTATTATGGGTTAATTTCTGATAATGCACACTTCATCGGTCATTATCCCTTGCTTATTCTTCAGTACAAAAGATACAATATGTACTGATTATCTCTTTTGCGGTTAATTATTTTTTCCTTTAGATTAAACCTTATAAGTTAGAAAAGATTAGTAAAAGTGAGTATAAATTTGGCTTCTAAATGATATAACGTAACCAATCCATTTTTAAATAAAACTTTGTGTTTGGCAGAGTAGGTGAGGATATCTTTTGAAATAACTTTTATTCATTTCAATCTAATTGTTTATTTCTTGTATTCATGTTCCTAGAATTTATTTTATTTGGGGGTAAAAGCAGCTGCTTATCAAACAGAAAAGGAGTTAATAATCGCTAATATTAGATAGATTTTATTGTTACTACAGGAGTAATGTAATCTTTGAACAGATGGTGGGTACAGTACAATTATGTTAGCTCCTTTTGTATCTGACGCTAAGCTACTTTTATGAATTTTTTTTCCTATTTTAGACTATACAGAAGGATGTTTTTTTTTAAAACTTTATTATTGTTATTTATTTAAATTCAGACTTATTAGCGCACATCAACACACACTCTTACAAAAACAAATCGACTGCACGCTCAAAAGTACAGACATCTACTGTATGTACGGTACTCAAACATCCACACAAATGCAAATAGTTCACTAATGCTAACGCAGCTGTACAAATCCTCAAACATATCTATGCAATGCCACACTGCCAATTACATATATTGATGCTTATATATATGCAAACACCCCAAAACATGTCAAATATGACACATCTACTCCCGCCTTCAGAAAGCAGAAGGGCACAAGAGTATGAAGTGCAAGTCCCAACCAGGAACCAGGGCTATACAGAAAGCACATCTGTACAATATTCTTGGCAAGTTACTTACTAGCTCTGAAATGACTCCCACACAGAGCAGACTGCCCCCCAACCATGGGGCAACTATTGAAAAAGCTGGGTAGCCCAGAATCCAAAGGTAAACCCAGCCCCAATGAGGACACAAACCTCCTCGTCCTGCTCAGATTTAATGTGATCCTCAGTTCATGACATGGCCATAGACCAGGCTTTCCCCTCACCACATGAAAAGAGGCTAATCAGGTGAGGTAACCAGCGCCCAAAAAAACACAACCAGCACGCTCCAACCAGCTGCTGATTCCACCCATAAGAGTTGGGGAACCTGGGGACACAGGTTCAATGGCCACCACCCTTGTTATGCAAAGAGTATCAGATGTTGAACAAGTCATTTTTAAACCAATTGCTGTAATTAAAATTTGGTTGGGGCATTGTAGATTGGCATTAAACATGTAGGAAGGAAGCCTACATGTTTAATGCGCAATTAAACACTACAAAAGAAGGCACATAGAACCGTACTGTGACTACGGTGGAAGTTCCACTCATCTGTGCCGGTTTTAGACGCCAGTCTAAGGTAAAGTCTGCTTGAAAACAAAAGAGCTGTGTTGCTGCTGATTGGGTTATTTTTGTATTCTAATCATTCTAGTAACATGATAATGTTGATGCATCACATTTCTAACAAAAAATGTACTTCTCATTCCTTGGTAATATTATACATTGTTTAGCATTTTGAATTAGCACTTCATGTTATTTTTACTTGAAAAGTATTTAACGTATTAATGTAAAATGAAACAACCACAATCTGTTTTTTAATGAAATTTGAACCTTGACATTAGTTTTCTATCAGTCAGACTTTAGTTATTGGACTTGTGTTAACTGTAAGCAAACATTTTTACACTGTCCCAACATCCGTAGATCCATTTTACTTTACAAAAGAGTGTTTACATGCTCACCAATATTTATATCTCATGCTAAATGAACTCATTTACTGTTTAAGATGTAGCTTTGTTCGATTATTTTAGATGTATACGCATACTCTAGAATGATACACCAATTTAATATTTACTACTTTATTCACAGGGACAATATGTGTCGGAATAGACACTAGAGTACTTTGTATTTTTTGACCTTTATATTTATGCATCAGCTGACGGCTTGCTGAAGGAAATTGACTTCTCAGCTTGTTTATTTAAACTGTGTTATATCTGATAATGGAACTGAAGAGGAAAATATTTTTTATGGTGTTGTGCGTAAAAGCTTCATATATTCTTGTAAAAGTATCATGCAACTGCACTTCTTTATTATTGTTTTTAAGAAAATTTTTGACATTTTTAGCTGCTGAAAGTGTATTATTGAGCATATGTTTGGATACATGTAATTGGTATTATTTTGTTGCTGCGACACATAACCCCTAAGCTTCAGGATATTCTATGGAAAATGCTCTTTACTTGGAATTGAGATATATGTAACTGTAATCCTCTTCTCATCCCCTCACTGGCATACATTGTATGTTGTAGCAGACGGTTGAATTCCCTCTCTGTGATGCGTTTGAGTACTATATGTATTGCTCAGTCAACACAGATTTTAAGAAATGACTCAAGATTTGGAGTACACATTCTGTAAACATTATACAGAATAGTGGCAGGCTTTGGCTTTAAATTTAATAATTCCGTATGAGAGTTTGGTGGAATTTTCCAATGGGATTTGTTAGGATAAAGCCTTGATAAAAAGCATGTGTTTCCTCAAAATGTTGAGATTATTGCTGCAGAAGTTCAGTGACTGGAGAGCAGAAAAAGTTGTGCGCTGTTTCATTGTTGATGCCTGATACTCTTGGGACAGACAGTATTATAATACTACATCAAAATGAAACCAATTTCTGTAGGGAAGCTCCACTTCATGCTCAGACATGTCTACGTTTGTTGTTTCAAGTAGTGCTACAGTAGTGTAAAATATGTCATGTATTTATCATATTTAATGAGTTGTCCCAACAGGTTTTGGATTGTTTTATTCATTACGATTAAGCAGTTATTAAGGTCAACAGTGCAAAATGTCAGTACATTAAGAAGCCAAAAGACATGACATAACAGTATTAGCCCCTCAGTGGTCTTTAGTTGCAAAAGCATTCTGCTGGGGTTGGAGGGGGGGTTAATGGATGGAGTGGAATGCTGCCTTGTATAGCCTCTTTGAGGTCTGGGGCCTCCCCACCTCCTCCTCCCCTCTTGTACATGTTCAGGCTGCCTCCGTCACTCACCTGCCAGGCGAGGGAAATCTAACCCAAGTTTGAAAATGGAGGCTCTTTGCTGGTTGGTCGACAGTAGTTGCTACAACAAAAAAAAGGAGGAGAGGGATTGTGAAGCTTCCAAGTTATTAAATGATGAAAGCTAAGCTCTGGGTTTAGGCTGTGCTCCATAGTCCTGGAACAATCTACATTTGGAGCAGAGCTTTCTCTGGTATAAACTGCTGGCAAAAAGTCTCTTTATGATAATTGGATCTGTCAAAAAAAAGATAGAAAAAACTCAAATCAAAGTTTGATAATGTCAAAACAACACAGTTGTAACAACTGTGGTCACTAGGCAAAATTACAGATGTATTCAGACTGGACACATTTGGTTTTCTTAAAGTGAACCAGTTTTTTCCCCCGATAATCCAGAACAAAGTTTCAGTCTAAATATGTGCAAGCGGACCCCGGTCCGGAACCAGGAACCACTCTCTGACCCATCTTTTGGTGGGGTCCAATTGGATGGAACTTCGGTTCACTCTGAGATTATTCAGTCTGAATACGGTCTGTGCTAGGTCCGGAACAACTGAACCAAAACGGTCACCATAGCTGGTTAGTAGCGGACAAAGGTGGAGCAGCGATGCAACAGCAACTAATTAAAATGTAGTTAGATGAATGCAAGATCATTAAAACAACTTTAAACGTAATACACATTGCCTCTCACACTGTTTTCCCAACAATCTATTACACACTCAAACGCTTATTAGCATACCTCATAGCCGTAGCGTTGTAGCGTTCTCAGTGACCACCTTGCAGTATGCCTCAGCCGTATCAAATTAGCAGTAAAAAGTTTTGATCCTGGCCTTCATACAGACGTTCAAAATTGACCAGCAAAATAAGAATTTTGAACAAGTGAACCACAGTATCTTGACAAGTGTTTACAAACTGCAGCACATCCATCGTTCTCTTTCTTCCCCGGTAACTGTTAGCCGATGACGGAAGATCTTTAGTCACATAGCTTGTTTACAAGCTTTGGTCAAGAACAGAAATCTCTGGTAGACCCCAGTCTGAATACAGATCAAATGCAAGGTTTAGGACCAAATTCAGTGGACTTAGTCCAAAACAAATACATTTTCCAGTCTGAATGCACCCTAACATTCTGAGATGTTGATAGACAAATGTAAATGTTTACCATTTTTTAAATTTGTTAAAAGCGAGCAGATTCTGTTCTCTTGGCTAATGATTGATTTTTAAATATGTGAAATTGAAAATTCTGTACTTTTTTTTTCTTGCTCAAACTAATTCACTTTTTTAGAAATGCTCAAAGTATTTCATTCTAATTAAAAATACTTTTTTGGTCTTCTTGCACTTTAAATACTTTAATAGTAAGAATCTTGAGAGCAAAGAGAATTAATACTTTTATGTTTAAAAAAAATCAATAAATAACTTATTCTTTATTCTATCTTCATGACTGAGAATTTGAGTTTTTGTTCTTTGAGTTAAAACCAACCTGGATGCCATCATCAATCTGCTGGTTTGTGATCTTCTCAATTGTTCTTGCTGTAAGTTTGTCAGGTCACTTAATGGAAATTTCACAACCCTACATTTATTGACCACTTAAATTTAAAATCTGGCAGTGCTTGCTTTCATTGTGGTTTCAGCTTAGACCTAAAGCAGGAACATGTCACTCGGACTCAGGGAACTTCCTCTGCTTTGACTGCAGATGAGTACTGCATTAAAACAAGGAAGATCAGCCTACACTTGTTCCCCCCATCATGATGTGTTTTGAGTAAACCGGGAACAGGAGATTGCAGCAGATTGAGATATACAGTAGTATTGCAATTAGGGCTTCATGTCAAAGTCATCAAAAGTCTTTGAATAAAAACCAGTGAAGTCACTAGATTTACCACTTGTTGCAGCTTTAAACCAAAGTTCCTTAAGGCATCCAAAAAAGCTTCTACATTCAGATGCTCTGCAAGTCTTAGGAAAGCTGTTTTACAATTTAGTTTTTTTTTCTTTGCTGCATGTCTACATCTGTGTCACTGTCATTTTTGTGTGTGGATGTACACACACAAAAATGAGAAGAAATGGTTGCGACAAGGTCTGATACAGAGCGGTTCAGTGGGTCACATGAAAAAAATCGTCCGATACCCACTGCAGGTCAATTTAGTGCATTTGTAATGTTTCTAACACACTATTCAATTCTAAACAATTTTTATTTTACTTTGTCTTCTTTTAGCATCCCAGTCAAACAACAGCCTGAAGAAGCAGAGGAGCCGGAGTATATTCAGCACATTCTTGTGTTGCTTTCGCAACTACAATGTGGAGCCCCCAGTCACTAACACAAGCTCCGTGCCCCCTCCTGTTGAAGAGAACGGATCCCCCCCTAAGGTGAGAGGGGCTCATTTGTGTGAACGCTCATGTCATTGTTTGCATACTGTCAGTTTTTGTGAAGTTTCCTCAGTTTTGTTCTTGGTTCTTCTTTTTAAGCGTTTTTATGTTTTCCTCTAACTCACACCTTATTTTTGTATGTGTTTCAATCTCTTTGTGTTGTAGTGTGACCAAGTCGAGGTCCTCCCTGTCCCTAGTGTATGTATTGCGTTTACTTCTTTTCTTTTGCATGCTGGTAGAGTCGACCAATACTGATGCATCCAAACCATGTGGACTCCAAGAACTTTCATTTCTTTGAAAGCAATTTTGCTGCTAGTCGTTGCACATGCTTTGTTCACAACAAGCTCATTTACATACTCACCAAATATAATCAATTTCTGATTATTCTTGGGTTATCAGATTGTTCAGAGGGCCGTTTAAACAGATTGATCATATGTTTATTAATCAATAATTTTGCAAACATGTAGATTGCTCCATTTAATAAATGTTTCCACTGTTTATCTGATACTTTCTGCATATGAGCAACACTAAAAAAGAAAACTGATCTCAAGCAATCAAGATTTGACATCCATGGTACCGTAGCTTAACTAAGGCAACTGCCCTTTCCTCTTTGCAAAGTACAAACAGAGGACAGCAGCAAAATGTCTGTTTTGCAGGCACATTAGTTCCCACACTCACAAAGCCAATGCCAGTGCAGCCATGTTTCTGAAAGGACAGACTGGTGCAGGCTTTGAAAATAACCGGAAGTTACATCATAACAAACATATGTTCTGTCAAATAAAGATAAGTGACTAATATTTCCAAAAAAAATTAAAAATATCTGATAACCGGTAATTCCTGCTATCAGATTTTTGTGCATATAGCCACAGTGTATGATCAGCTGTTGCTTCCAATAACTTCAGTGTGCTGGTGTGAAACTTGTCTGCATTTATACTTTTAACAATACTTATATAAAAAATTAATACAATGTTGCTTTCACTAATCCTCTTATGAGCTTCTTTAAAAAGTAATCATTTAATTGTGTCAGACATGCATGCAGTTAAACTTCAGAAGTCCAGAAAGTCTTCCGGTGTGTAAATTGTTCTAATCTGACAGTTATAGTTACTGCTCTTTAGAATTTAAATCACATATTTATCTCTTTTATATAGAAGCATATGTTTAGCGGCTGGGTGGCTCAGTGGGCTAGGTGAAGGGCTGACACGCAGGAGCCCTGGGTTCAATTCTCAGGGTGTCCACTGATCCCCACCCAGATTGGGTCCTTAGGCAAGACCCTTGACGCTGCTGCCTAACTGGATCAAGAACAGGGTTGTGTCAGGAAGGGAATCCGGCGTAAAAACTCTGCCAAATCACTGATGCGCTGTGGCGACCCCGAAAGGGATAAGCTGAAAGTGAGAGAGAGAGATGTAGAAGGATATGTCTGAATTTATCTACACTAAAGCAACAAAAAGACATGGGCCATAATCTGAATTGTTTCCCTACCCCTCTTGCTTTCCCTGTCCCTAAATTTAGCCCTCCAAGCAGAGTTATGGAACAACAGTGTCTTCAAATTGGGATGTTACTGCCGTTTGATGACATCATCAATAGTCGGCGATCCTCTACGTTACTGTGTCGCTGCCAGTGCAAATACATAACATCTGTTTTATAACTTTAAAAAGTCATGCAAATACTCAATACTTACATTTAAATGTAAACTTCTGTACTCCAGAGCACATCCACGTGAGGAAATGTGTTTTGGACACCGCTCCAGCTTCAGATACCCCTACAGTTGAAGCAGTAGGGAGTTGCCAGAGGGGCTGGGAGGCAAGTCGGATTGGACTATAGTGTCACACTGAGAAATATTTGGGGATATTGTTGGAATTGTGCGTGTCTGCACCACTGCGACAAAGTGAGGTGTATTGTTTTAGGGAACCTACAACTGTTGTAGTTTTTTTTTTTTGTAAAAATATTGCTTTAAAGAGATATTAAATGTGATCGTAATGAAGCAAGAGCAGTTATTTCTAGACCGACTTTTTACCTATTTTATTTGTATGCCTACAAACCTTGTATGTGTTTGTGTGTAGAGACAGTGAGTCTTTAATAGTCTCTAACAGGCCGATTTAAAAAGAATAGCAGTACGTCATACCCATAGAAATAAATAGAATCGTGACATCGTTGTGGACGGGCATCATTTGGTTGTTTCAGACGAGAAACATGAGTAGAGCACAGATCAGTTTGCATTCAAATAGAAACATAACCGCTGCTGTAGAGTATTGAAAGATTTAAATTAGTGAGCCTTCAAACAAACAGAATATGACCACTCTATTTGTTTTCGTATCTTGTGTAAACTTCGGTAGTTTAGCATGAGCATTTCCCCCTTTGCAAGGCTATGCTTCAGCAAATTCAGTTGTGTTGACTTTTATTTGGAACTCCCCATGCTATTTGTTGTGTATCTAAGTGTATATTTGATTCAAACAAGATGAGAAGAGTTTCCTTTTGGAATTTTTGTGAAGTATTCCCTAGTTCTGACTTGTCGGTTGTTTAAATTGTCCTTATGGTTGTAATGAATTACAGTAAAACACCTGTTACAGCCATTTGTTTCACAAAGATGAATCTTTACACATTTAGAGAAGGGAACCACCTTGACCAATATCTAGATTGTTGTTATTGAATTGATCCATTTAGTTCAGGGACTTTTTAATTCTCATTATACACAATTTTTAGGGTAATATCACATCAATCTTGCAGACTGACAAAAATGTGATACACATAAAAAGAAAGGATTATTTAGAAAATGAAGGTTCTGTTCTGCATGTTTATTGAAGGAGTTACATTCTGAATAACTCCTTACTACACGCTTTATACACTTTCATCAGACAGACATGAACATTTTCATACTTTTGTCTCTTTTTAAAATTCTCAAAGTTTGAACCTTTTTAGAAAAATAAGTCCAGTCCAGTATTATAGAATAAAAAAACAAAGAGCTTCTCGCTTATGAAGATTTATGTTGATTTGGCAGAATCGTTCTGTACTTGGTGTACCCTCAAATCTATTTTGTTGGAAGAAAAAAAATACCAGACTAAATAGATGTCAACTTATTCTAGACCAGGACTTCTCTCGTCTTTTTTGCTTATATTGAGGATATGATGTTCTAACAACAACTCTCATCCTGTCTTTATCTTTTAACAGCCTCCAGCCAAATACCTCCTGCCAGAGACCACGATAACTGATTACGGTAAAAAGTGCGTGGTTATTGACTTGGATGAAACACTTGTTCACAGCTCCTTTAAGGTAAGTTGAGGCTAAAACTTTTGAGTTTAGCAGTTTTGCAGAATCCTAATGTGTGTGAAAGTGAACGTTTTAAATTGATTTCTATAATATAATTTCCTTGAGCAAGTACCCTTGTCTCTAAAAGCTGACTGTTTTTGTGTTCAAAGAACACATAATGTACATTATTCATGTTTATATTTAAATTGTAGCCATTTAAAGAAAGTTCAAAGTCCAGAAAACCAGTTTTCTTCATTTCAATGCTTTTAAATGTTCCTCATTAGTTTTTTTCCCCACTATAACCTGTCCTCCTCTGGTTCAGTCTAGTTTAAAACCAACCACCAATCTATTATATTTCCCAACAAACCCCACAGGCTTTCTTTGAAGTGGACAAAGTACTTTGCAAAAGTTAATGTCTTACATGCAGCAGTCAGCATGCAACGTTCTTACAGTTTGGATGAGTGAGCCGTGTTGACCTCTACTCAAGAGTACAAATGACAGAAAAAAATAGTTTTTTATCTTTAAAAGCAACAACAACCTCATAAATCTCTCTGGTTTAGGAGCAAACAACAAGTTATAGATTTATTACCCAGAGTAAGTTACTTGAGCAAAAACATGTTGAAACTGCGTATTGATAATGTTACAACATGGGTTGAGTAACTTATGAACAAATGTTCAATTTTTGTATTTAGTTTGTGTTTGATGTAAAGCAGCAATTTATCAAACTTCACTTAAAGGAAAAATATTCTTAAGAGTGTTGATAAAAACGCTGTGAATGTCACTTTTGTGTTGTTAGAAGATCCTCTAGTGGTCAGTTAAGGTACTGCAGCAAATATAAAAGTTTGTTTTCCCTCACAGCCCATCAGCAATGCGGATTTCATCGTTCCGGTGGAGATAGATGGTACCGTTCATCAGGTATTGTACTTTACGAATAAGGAAAAATCTTTTATAAATTTAAAAAGTGCTTCCTGTGTGAAGATCCCGAAGTGACTGGCTGTTATCAAGTTCAAGTAATCCAGGATAGGCTGTGTGTATCCTGGTTGGCCTATTCATGATTACTTGCACTGGGTGGCAGATCCTGATTGCAACATAAATGGCATATATTTATATTTTGTAAAAACGTCCAGTTAAATTTGTTTGCTGTGGTTTTAAATCTTTGTTGTGTGTTTAAGGTTTATGTGCTGAAAAGGCCTCACGTGGATGAATTCCTTCAAAAGATGGGGGAGCTGTTTGAGTGTGTGCTCTTCACAGCCAGTCTCGCCAAGGTGTGTGAAGATTAGGCTCTTTAATTCTTCTGTTCTGGAATCAAGCTGTTTAGCAGCTCTGATCGACTTGTGTTGTCTGAATTTTGACATTTCCTTCGATTTGCTCTCTTGTCTCTTTTGTATCCGCCAGTATTTCCATCGGTAAGTTTATGGAATGATCAAAAAAAAAACAAAAAACCTGACGGTGAAAGCGTGGCTGATTCTTGTAGTTCCACATTTCCTCATGCTGAGTTTAACAGTAGGAGTGAGCAGCGCTTTGTTGTGTTGAGTAGAGTCTCCAGAGACGTCTTCCCTGTTTGGATTATGAAGAACTACATGCTCTGGCTTTTTTATTTTTTTATTTTTGGTGTACCTTTTAGTTTTTGCTATTTTTTATTTTTATTTTATTTTGTAGAAAATCAATGATCGCATGAGCTAAAATGAATTTGAAAAAGCTAATTTTTCTAGCTTTAAGCAGTCTTTTTTTTGTATTTCGGTGTCAGATTTTCTCCCTCAGAAGCCTAACGTTTGTTTGTGTTTTGCTGTTGACAGTATGCAGACCCCGTAGCAGACCTCCTGGACCAGTGGGGGGTTTTCCGAGCGCGGCTCTTCAGGGAGTCCTGCGTCTTTCACAGAGGGAACTACGTCAAAGACCTCAGCCGGCTGGGACGAGAGCTCAACAACGTCATCATTGTGGACAATTCGCCTGCCTCCTACATTTTCCATCCAGAAAATGCTGTAAGCTAAGCCTTCATTTCCTTTGAGTATGTCGGTACAGCTTCTGCATTAAAAAAGTCAGGCAGCTTGTGTTTGTTTCACTTCATCTTTAGATGGAAGGAGGATTTTATTGCCATCTAGCAAAAAAAAGTATTACATTTTGAAATTAAGTGGCATAAACCATTTTTTGTGTGTAAATCTGTCATCTACTAATTATCCAGTAGGGGAAAAAAATAATTATTATAAATAGATTTGCCAGATATCAAGGACATCCAAGACTGCATGCAAACCAAACCTCCACATTTAAAGCAGACGCGGCTCCCCTAATGACCACTAGAGGCAGTGTTCCCCACTCCTATTGACTTTTTTTTTTTTTTTTTTAAAGTTCAACCTAAGACGAAAATAAACTTGTGTACGGTCTGTTTATACATTTGTTTTCTGTTCCTGACAAATTCATGCATTACTAGATGCATGTTTTTTTTTAATTATCCATTGGGAGTGCTCAGTAAAACTCTAATTCTCCTGCACAATTGTTCTCTTCTGGATTGTTGTTGAGTTTGGTGGAGTGAACTTTAGCCTCGTTCAGCTCACTTCAAGCTACCTTTTCTCCAGTAAGAACCCTCTTAGTTCATCTGTCCAGTAAATTATGTGTGTGGGGCAACCTTGATTCTTACTGATCTGCTGACTGCAGAACAGAATAGTTAAAATCAGACTCAAAAGCTATTGACCTAAAACATGTATTTTTCTGTAAAGAAGAAAAACATTTAGTTTTTTTTTTTATTTTGAACTTTTTTACAGCAACATTTTAAATTTGCATTTAAATTTTATGGTTAATTTGCCAAAATTTGATTAATTTGCTAATTGAAACATTTATATGCATTGCAAGTGAACATAAATGTAGGAGGAACAGATAAACAAACAGAAAATTAAGCTTAAAACTTCATTTTTGAGTATGCCTTTATTCAGATAGTCGTGAATCAGGACCATATAAACATTTAGTTTGAAAAAGATTTTATTTGTGACAGAAACTACAATCTGTTGGATAGCTGTTAGTTGTAAGCTAACAGAAACCAAATGATGATAACCAGGCTTTCTCCACACCAACATCCACAACTCAGAGGGAAATTCTTGATTAACTTTGATTAGTCTGAACTTCCGATTAAGTCCAGTCGCTCTGTAGAAACTATCTCCTAGAAAACAACACAGTTTTTTGTTATTTGTCTAAAAATTGCATCATCATAATTAAAATCATAATTAAAAGACCATTTGGAGCGATTTTACAATAGATCAAAAGATGATCAGAGTGGGTCTTTAACAGAATGTCTAAAAATCCAGATATTCTGAGAAAGTGGATCCTAATCTGGTGTCTTTTGTGTATGTGAATCCACCAAGTGTTTACATGATTTAAAAATGTAAAGAAATACAACAAAAACAACGCTGGCAGGTGGTGAACGGTGATCAAAATGATTTTTATTCATCATCATCTTTTTCCCTGCTATGATTTTATCATATTTTCATGGTTTGAAATTGTTTTTTAGTTGCTCTTGTTTATTTCACAGATTACTGTGAATTAAACAGCATCTGACTCTGCTTCCCCATCATCAGGTCCCAGTCCAATCCTGGTTTGACGACATGAATGACACGGAGCTGCTGGACCTGCTGCCTTTCTTTGAGGGACTCAGTAAGGAAGAAGAAGTTTACGGCGTCCTGCAGAACTTCAGAAGCAGGTAGCAGGACACGCCGCCGCCCCGCCTCGCCTCTGCTCTCCAGAGTCTTCTCTGCCAAACCCACCCCGTCGTTCTCTGCCGCCGCGCCTCGGGCCCGGGGAACATCGTCCCTTTAGCGCCTAAAGCGACGACCTGCAGTCTCACTGTGGAAACCCCTCCCCTCGCACCCCAGTCTGCT
This sequence comes from Oryzias melastigma, assembly GCF_002922805.2. Lineage (NCBI taxonomy): Eukaryota > Metazoa > Chordata > Actinopteri > Beloniformes > Adrianichthyidae > Oryzias > Oryzias melastigma. The sequence goes on from NC_050528.1 coordinate 23,137,562, forward strand.
CTCTCCTCCTGGTGACTGGCTGCCTCCTGAGTGCCAACAAAACAACACAGGACCACTGTGTCTCACAGAAACCAGAAAGTGGGCGGAGCCTCCTTATTGTTAACTTTGGGGACTAAGAACTAAGAGGAAAGAACTCTGGTTTTTGACTTTTTTTTTCCAAATCTAAAAAGTTATATTAGTCTGTGAATTTCAAATTTTAGAACCAAAAAAAGAAAGCACTCGACCTGAGACTTTTAGTTTTTTTGTGGCGCCACACAAACGTACGGGAAGGTTTTCGTCCTCATCGTCGCTATGCAGGCAGTTTCTGATAGTAGAAAGGACTGTAACTCTTTTCTTACCGAATGAAGTGCCTTGTATGAATGTACTTTCTATGAGGAGTTCTTTTGTACGCAACATATTTCCAGAGAGCGTCAAGTCTTTTTTCACACACGATATGCTTTAAACTGGACACACAAGTATCCTTAAACCAATATTTGACTTCACTTTTGAGCGCCCGGCGTTTGGCAGTTGTCGGGCAGCCCCCTCCTCCTCCTCCTCCAGAATGCATGTGCCATTATAAAGGTGTGACTTTCTTTTTCTATTTTCTTTATGTGGAAATTTATTCAGCAGAGGATGCTCGCTGTTGTGACCTTCAAGCTCCTCCTGCAACAGATTTTTTTTTTTTTTTTTTTTT
>NC_050528.1:23138517-23140150 GCF_002922805.2 Oryzias melastigma
TAGTCGAAGCGTTTCATGAATTGGTTTAACTGGTGAGGAAAACCAGTGAAGAGCATTTATACTATCTTACCAGCCCTTTTTTTTTGTTTGTTTTTGGTTTTAACACGTCTTCACCTCAGTGCCTACATTTGAGAGGAGCCCAGCAAAACCCTGATGCTGCAACATTAGCTTCCATGGCAATAACCTCCTTCAAGCATTTCCATCCCAGCTGTTTGGCTCGGGTTTCTAAGAGCACTTGAAGCTGTTGACCGGTAAACGTGTGTTAGCAGCCGGACAATTACAGACGACATTCATTCATTATTTTATTTTGTATTTTTGGGAATCTTCTTCGAAATGCTGGGAAAACACGAATGTTGCTACACGAACGCGTTAGCTCCACCGCTACTCCTGCCAGTGAGATAACATGAGGAAGGACACTCAGCTTCCGGACACGTTTGGGTCCAACTCCAAATGAAACACTATCGGGGCACTGAGAAAGGACTGTGGAGAAGCTCATCCCGGCTTTGATGCCTTACTGCCCTCGGAGACGGAAAAGTCTCTTCAGTCCATTCAGATGTGTGACCTGATCATCTCCAGAAATCACACGTTGGAAAAAATATCAAGATTTTTTTGGTGGGTGTTTTGAGACCTGCACATCTTCACACACTTTTTTTTTTTTGTTCTTTTTCCACAAGTGTAGTGGGGGTTGGGCTCATGTTGGTGACTGTGCAATGTCCCTGTTTTTTCTGGGTGAAAACCTTTATATCCTGATATTTTTCTATCTTCATTATGTCAGTATTTGGTCATCATTTTACCTTCGATTCTGTTTCTGTTTTCAAAAAATTCTGTGAGGTTTGGTCCTTCATAGGACGAGTGCGCGTGAATGTTCGTGGCTCCACCCTTGCAGCTTTTGTTGTCGCACCTTCCCCCATTTCTCACACTTTATTTTCATTTAAACACCAGAGTTGCATTCTTCCCCCTTTAATTTTTAAGGAAACATACATTTTGGTTTGTTTTGTGTGCGTGCGTGTGTGTTGACAGTCTTCATCCTCCATTTTATTTCTTTAATAAACGCTTCATTAAAACAATTTTGTCATGTCTTCTTTATTTTACTCTCCCTTTTAACAACTAATAATCACTCAAAGCCAAAGATTTTCATGTTGGATGGTTATTGAGCTTTCATTATCTTGTATTTAATGTCTATTTTTCAATGTCATGAGAAAGTTTTCTGATGACTGCATGGTTGACTGGATTTTTTTTATTTGCCGTTTAGTAACTTCTAGACAAATCACAATAAAGCACATTTTTGAGGATTTTTGGATGGTTTTTTGTCAGCAAATACCAAAAACCCTAAAGACATGCTGCTGGTGTTTTCTTCTGGTCTTTCCTGCAGTATCAGGGGTTCAAGAGGGGAAGTTTTTTAGATATGTCAGCATTTAATAACTATAGAAAGTTTAAGTTTCAAACTGAAGCTTTACACAAAAAGGAGAAAAACTTTAATAGCAACCAGGGATTTTTTTTCTTTTTCCTTGAAATCCATTGTGCTTTCTCACAATTGTTTTTCTATTGCTAATTAAATATTAGAAACATACTTTAAAGCTTTTATTTGTTAGCAGGGAGCTTAACGTAATTGTAATATTTGTTAGGAATTTGT
>NC_050528.1:23140196-23150676 GCF_002922805.2 Oryzias melastigma
CTTTCAATTTTTTTTTAATATATTGTAACTTGGCTTGGAGCTTAAGTTTCATGTCTACTCGGGGGGGGGATATACTTCTCTGAATTATTGCTTCCTCAGCAGTTCAGTTGGGGAGAATGAAGGCGGAGCAAGATGACCGAAATGTGGAAAATGGATGGTTTTGTTAAAAAAACGTTTTATGGCTTGAAATTGGTTTGCAATTGTACTGGTAAGTACTTATCTGAAAAAAACAAAAAAAAACTTGAAGAGGAAATTAACAAAACTTTCCCAAAACTCCATGGAAAATAGTGGAATTTTCCAAAAAGACACTTCCAGATCAACTTTGCTGATGAATTCTTTTATTTTACTGTACAGTTGAGTAAGCTTCCACACTTGTGACATATGAAATTCATTGATGTTCATTGGTTAGAATCCTGAAAATTCTCCAAACAGATCAAGTTTTAGTGTCAGTAAACTGTTTTTACTGAACTTAAGATTCAAGAGGTTTGCCTTTTTCCTGAATACCTGAGGGTAATCATGTCCAGGCCTCCTCAAAAAGCAGGTTTTTTTGAAACTCTGAGTTTGTGAACTCCGAGTAAAGGAAAGGTCCGAGTTTCTGGTTTCAGAAATTGAGTTAACTTAAACCAGAGAAAATGGGTTAAACCAAACCCGTTTCACAAAGCCCACTATGCTGAACTCAGAGTTCATCACTATGGCAACTGATTCTGTGAGCCTAACCTGGTCTGGAGCAGGTCTCCTTTTAGGAAACCTTCGTAAAGTGAAGGATGTTCAAATAGGACTTCCTCATTAACATTTTGAGAGCATTCACATTAGAGACTGCACGTTTCCGCCACACTGAATCTAAAATAGCATGTCCATTCATAGTGGATCCCGTTGACGAGGAGGCTGGAATAATCCAGAGGGAATGTCATTTACATCGGGAGATTCAAATAGAGGTACACATTACCTCTGACAGCTATTTTCTCCCATGCCAACTTCCTCTGTTTTGCCGCTGCAGCTGTGTTGTCTTTTTGTGGAAAATGTAATCATAGTCAGCATTTGCTTGTAGGAACACATCAGTTTCTGTCGCTGTGAAGTATGAAGCCCTATTTATTTTTTGTTTGTTCCCGTTGCCATGGAGAGTCGTAATGTCTTTGCTTCATTGCTCAGGGCTTTTTATGGTTGTGATGCTCGCAACTGATTCCGAGTCCAACTACTCAGAGTTGATTGAATCCACTTTTTTCAGCGGTTCTGAAACAGAAAACTGAATTTGCGGACTCTGAGTCAGTCAACTCTGAGTGCAGGTTTGAACTCTGAATTTGTTGAACCTGCTTCTTGAAACTAGCCCCAAATGATTTTATTTTATTGTTATTAATGGCCCGATGTTATCTTGTGCTCATTTCTAACTTGTATAATTTTGAAAAAACATTTTTATGGAGAGTAAAATATTGAAAGTTATTTAAGATTTAAGCTGATTTATTCTAGAATAATATTCCTGCCTTTTTATTATTCATAGTCATGTTGAAAAGTTACATTTTTAAAGTTTTAAAAATTAAATTTTAGTGTGTGCGACCTAAGGTGTGCTTTGGATTTTGCCCCCGTGCGATTGACTTGGACACCCCTGAACTAGAGGTACAAAGTAGTTNNAAAAAAAAAAAAAAAAAAAAAACGTGTTTTGAGTTTTCTGTGACATTCAACAACTTTTCCTGACATGCAAACCATGAACTGTGATTGTATTGAAAGTCCTTACCCAACACACAGCAGCAGTCATCCTCTTCAGCAGTCCTTAAGGCTCTTTAGGTCCTTATGCTATTTGGTTTAATCTTATTTTTTATATTCCTTTAAATATTTATTTTTTCAGTTTGTCTTGAATTTAGAAGCTAAACCAAGATTCAGTTTTTTTTCCTCCACCTGCTAGTAAATTGCCACCTTATAATTTATAATCCACACTGAAATAAACAAAATGCGAAGCCAAATCCCCTAGCTATCAATTCTTAGCTAAAGTTAAAGTCCCATTAGTTGTCACACACCTCGGTGAGTGAAACTCATGACCTTCCAATCTCACTGTGGACACTCTACCATAAGAACACAGAGCTGGTCTGAAAATAGCGACAAGCTATTAATATTACATTTTAAATACATATTATCTCTATAATCCCATACTACAGTTATTCTGGTTTAGAGACCGATGCAAAACAAAAGACAAAGATTCATAAAATATTTTACCTTTAAGTAATAAATTAAGCAATACAAGGAAGAATAAATTAGGATTAGTGTAAGCAGGTAGAAGTAATTTGTCAGACTTTTTTCAAAGAAGTGACTGGTATTTACTGTAAAGTGGGTCAATAAATATCACTGATTAGAAGATGCTGGAGTTCCTTTTTTATTTGTAAACCTACTTTTGTTTACATTGAGTAAAGGATGAGCAGAAAAAATGTTCATCTTTTCAATTTCTATCCTAATCTAAAACGACTGAACTTTAAAAACACCTCAAGACTGTAATAATTTCCAATTAATCTAGAATTTAACTTATATTTTGAAAATAAGAACAGATTGTGGTGTTTCCAATTAACATTTAAGTTCTCAGTTTCCTTAATCTAATGCAAAATGAGTCATATAAAACAGTTTTCCTAATTTGAAAATATGTTTTTCCATTCAAAGTGCAAGCATTTCTCTTCATACAATAAGCTAGATGTGCATTGATAAATGCTGTGAGTGACAAACCTTTTGTTAACAATCAAAATCCAGTTCCTTCTTGAGCTCCACGCAAGACGCAGTGGTTTAAAATGGGCTTCATTCGCCCACATCAACCATAGAGCCTCAGGATTTTTGGGGCCTGATGTCCCCACAGTTCACGTTAGAGATGACAAAAGCACTTGAGACAGACATTTGGGATTCAGATATTTAGTGTTTTGATTTACACAAAATCCAGTGCGATGATGCTGTAAAAATTCAAACCAAATTAATAAATTAGTCATAAAAAAGATCATTTAACTAAAAGATTTAAACTTTTTGACCAAATATTGAGAAAAGCTAAAAAATGTTAGCGTTTTAAACTGATCATTGAGAAGAACCCCCATCTATGATGACTAAAATGCTACGCGTTAAGAATCAGACTAAAACGACTATTAGAATCTAGCCAATAACTTAAAAAGCAAGCTAAAAGTAGGGAAAAAGCTTCTATAAAATAATTAAAACATGTAAAATAGTTCCTGGTAGAGAAAAGCTGCTGGTGGCATCTCATTTAGCGTTCAGGACCATGATGTGCACAAAGAGTCCCGCTGAGGGGATGAGGTCTCCGTTCTTGTTGAGCAGAGGCACGTGTCTGTACCCTGTGGAGACACAAGGGGGCAGCAGTGAGTGGTCAGCAAGAAGGAACCATTGACTGTATATTCACTGGACACACCAACCCCACCCCTCTTGTTCCAAATAGGAAGTACCCGCTGGTTCTATTGAGAAATGCAGTTATTACTGTCATTTATTTCATTTGTCAGAATAATCATTCTTGCTCTGATGCATTCTTTTTAACATCTTTCAAATCCAGTTTTTTAAATATATTTTTCTTTATTGCAAGTTATAATCCTATCCGGAAGTTAGATGAGCTCATTCCTCTTCAACCGTCCTGGTAAGTCACCTATCCGTCCTTGGAGAGGATCCTTCCCTCATGGGGACATTCCCGAGGCTTCTTCTTTTTTTTAATGGAGTTTTTGCCCATACTGAAAAGGAAGGTCTAAGGGCAGAGATGCCCAGTTTAGCAACCAGTTATTGTTTATATTTTATATTTGGTACAATTACCAGTCTGAAGCCCATTGAGAAGACTGTATTGTGATATTAGGATATATCAATAAAACTGAGTTGGATTTAATCAATCATGAAGCGGCAGTCGCATTTTTTGCACACTGTGCAGCAGCCGCTGGGGTTTTAAGAAAAGGTTAAAATTTTACAGCGTCGTGACAATTTTTTTTTTTTTATATATCAAGCAGTGGCAGCCCTGGCACATTTCACGGTCGCACAGAGGCAGTCCAGTGGCAAGCGGGTGGCAGGAAGGCAGCAGCGCTATAATTGACTGATAAGAGGGTCTCCAAAATCGTCCAAGACACCCTCCAGTGCAATATCTGGTTAAGATGTGCGTTTTATACTCGGTTTATGAATGATCCAATTACTTGACTACTCAAAAAAAATAATCTGTGATATGTTGAGTATTAAAATACTCGTTTGTGGTAGCCTTAATCCTGGCCACGGGTCCAAATGGGGAGACAGCACTGATGCTGGACAAACTCCTCATAGCATCGATAGCACCACAGCGACTCAGAGACCTGCATATTATCGAATTGCAGTTAATGCCAAGAAGACAACAAAGAAGACAGAACATTGTGCTTTATTTGGAGGTGTGTTGTCTAAAAATGTGTATGTCACCCCTGCGATACCGGGCGGCTAGTGGCACTTGATATGGACGGCTACCTTGTGCAGACACATGGTCCAATCCAGATTTTGTAATCAGCTTTTGTAATCTTAAAGATCGTGCCGATACCTCTCCATCGCAGCTGTGTTTGTCTTGTATTTTTCACAACTTGAGCAAACTCACCCATTTTTAGGCTGGTGAACGGCAGAGTGTACTGCGCCACAAACTCGTTACTGGATGAAGAGTCGTAGTCCTCGATGACGAAGCGGACCAGCGCCAGCTCCGGCACAGACACGCCAAACTGGAAGCTTTCGTTCCACGAGGGGTTGAAGCCTGAAACAGAAGTTACTGTTAGCCGTGCAACATGAACTTTTAATGATTTGAGGATTCCAAGAGTTATCAGCGTTTTCTGTTCCCTATGCATTCTTGCAGCTCAGTGCAACTATGCAGAAATGCAAGAATTAAACGTGACTAAGTCACTGATGCTAAATCTCAAAATTTACCAGACGTTTAATGGTTACAAAAAACAAGTACCGTTGTTATCAACAGCTTCGGTTTCCTTCACTGCGCCATCCTCAGGCACTCCGTAAATCTCCACTTTAACCAGTGGGTCCACGATGGAGGATTTCTTTTGGTTCACTTTGGGGAGCTGCTGAGCCGATATGACCTGGTGGGGGCAGGGGAACATTGCAGTGAGCACGACTGCGTTAACTACCAACAGCCCGTTTTCCCCCAGGGTAAACTCACCATGACATGCAGAGTCTTGCGCTGACACCAGTCTCCGGGGGATGAGGTGATGGGGTCAAACGCTGAGGCGGGGTTCCTCATGAAGGCTGGCTTCAGGATGTAGCCACTCTTGCCATTGACAAGGAATCTGCCCTGGTTTATATCCATCTCTGAGCAGCTAGTTTGGAAGTTCAAGGCGACTAAGAAAAAAAAAAAAAAAGACGATAAAAGGAGGAAGTAGAATACTTACATATACATTTGCTAAACCTTGCTGTAAAGCTGCTTTCACTCTAGGGTAGTCTGACAGATTGGTGAACTAAAGTGAACTGAACTGGCATGCAGTTACAGCAGCTGCTCATTTGGTGTAGTATTGTATGAATCACGCTCTGAAACTACGTTCAAGAATGCAAATTCTTGAACACACATTTAGTTTATGTCCAAATTCCCACCCTAATCCCCAACTACTAAAAAAAACTCGATAGTGTGGGACTATATAGTGCCCTGGATTTTAAAGGCAATTCGGACACGATGCTCACTACTTTTCTTTCGTTTTTCTAAACGGCGGATACAACGTCACAGATTTCACAAAGTGAAAATCGAATGGATCTTTCACGACATTTATTTATGACTCCACTGTGTTCTGATGATGAAAATGTGGATTGTTTATTCAAAAATTACATTTAAGCATGTTTTGTTTTTTGTTCGAAATTGTTTGACCACAATGCATTGTGGTCTATATTCGCTAATCTAGTGAGCATTGATGCACCCCAGTTTTTCAGAAAGACTTCTGAGAAATTTCTAGTGCACTCGAGTTTGGAATTAGTAGATTCGGACAGCACAATGGACAAGTAGGGAGGGGCTTCTTCTTTTTCTATTGTTTACTAGCACATGTACGCCATTTACAGTTGGAAGACGTTTGGCGCAAAATGTTGAAGTGGAGCAAATCTTCCTACAGACTTTGTCTTTCACAGCTCATGACTCACTGGTCCCTCATTGGTCAAAGTTCAATCTGGTGTAACTGGTGACGTGTGTTCAATGGACGAGCATTTTATATGCAGCGGCCAAAAAACTTGCACAGTGACACGTGAACGCAAGAGTTTTTAAAGTATAAGCCCAAAAGGCGTGTCTACGTGGATTTTTCATCAGAAGTGACCGCTTGAACACGTGTAGCCGAGGGCGATGTGAACGTAGTCTGGAAGTCATGGACGGAAGAAAAATACTGACCCAAAAAAAGCTGCAAATCATGTTATTCCTAGGACTTGGAAACTCGCTACACCACATTCACTCCCGAGACATTTTTTAATTTTTTTTCTTACTAAAAAAAAACAGCATTACCACAGTCAAGTTGTATGTTTGCACTAAATCACATCAACATTCCTTTGCAAGTGAACCACGGCACACATTCTTAAGTTTACTAGATTAGCAAATCAAAGAAAATTGAGCATCTGAAACTGGTGTGGACCAAACAGCTCACTAAAGACTTCAAAGACTTGTTTGTACCGATTTGGCAGCCAGCGTTCCACAGAGGCACGGGGTTGTAGTTGGAGGAGTCAGTCCTGGAGCCCGCGGGATAAACACGGCTCAGCTTGTCCACGTTGTGATGGATGTAGGCATTTGCTAAAGAAAACAAAATGATGGGAGTTAAGCTTTGGGACACCATTATAGCCGTTTGATGCTTTAACCTAAGGTCTTCCTCACCCGACTCCTTTGCCAGCTTCATGGCCTTTCCCTCCTTAAAGGACGACATCTCATAGAAGCTGAGGTTTTTCTGGGCGTCCTCAAAGCCGTTGAAGTGGACGCTCTTGCAGTAGATCACCATGTCCGACAGCTCTTTGGCCAGTTTCAACTTTTTCTTTTAAAAGGCAGAGAAAAATAAGTTGTGTATCCCTACTGTACTTGTTTAGAAACATGCAAATCATGTCTACCTTGCTCTTCTTCTTATGATCTTCCTCAGTTTCATCACCTGACTCCTCCTCCTCGGTCACGTCAGTCTCGTCTCCTGCAGCCTCGCTGGTGAAGCTTGCCTCCAGTTTGTTCAGTCGCTTCCCTTTGATCAGAAACTTCCCTTTGAGCTCCTGGGTGAAGAAGCACAGGTGGGTAAGAAGAAAGCTTCACCTGGGTTCCTTCAAGGGTTTTCAAAGGCACCAACCTCAGGAGATGGGAAATCGGTGGGCATGCCATCGCCCAGGGGAGCGGTGACGAGTGCGCTCCCCAGAATGGTGCTGAGGTGGCGGGCCATGACGGCCTGCTGCTCCACGCTGCAGTGATTCTCCAGAGAGAGGATCACGGGATAACTGGACGTCTGATGGATTATCCAAACAGAGGATATAAAAACTGTTAAAAGGAGATCAAGATCATGGCCTTTGACTGTATAAGAGCACTGGACTGAGTGACTCCTCCCCCCTGGTGTTCCATACAGGAAGTAACTGCTGGGTCCAAAAAGCCAAAAATTCCATAGATTTTTATTGAGAAATGAACAGCTATTACTAAGTCATTATATTGGTGTTCACACTGGACAAGCAGGAAGGGGCTTCTTTTTCTTCTTCTTCTACTGTTACTTATGTCCACCACCTACAATTGGGAGAGACTTGGTGCATAAATGTCGAAGTAGTGCAAATCTCGTGAATCTTGTTCCAGGATTTATTTTTTTTCTCTGTAGCTCTATTCCGATACACAACTCCATTCAGGCACAAACTTCAATTATTAATTTCTCCTTCATGATCAATTTTGAAACAGTTGGCACTTCTGTTAAATAAAAAAGCGACGCCATCCATACGTCACTACCAAATTGGAGTCCCAGATTGGTCAAAGTTTGACCTGGTCGTAGAAACTTTTTTTGAAGGCGTAAAATGCGTATTTACTTATACTTTTCATAGAAAGTAAAGGCAGGTTGTCACGGATGGTGTGACCATAGCTTTGCAGAAACGTCGACTCAGACGATCTTTGCTTATTGACTATATCTGGTTCCAAGATGGTGGCACCCATAGTGCAAAAAAATGACAACTAAATCAACTTAATTTTGTTGTCTTTGATGGGTGATGTCACACTCACTCAGTCCAGTTTTCATATACAGTCAATAATCACAGACCTACACAGACCTTAAAGGCATAGTCCTTGATGGCTTGGATGGCATCTTTGAAGAGGATTTTAGAGGTGAGGGTGTAACCATGGTAGATCACTGGCTCGTCGTCCGAGCCATCCCAGCAGTCCAGCTCTACACAGCGGCAGCCCTTCAGCAACGCCCTGACAAATCACAACCACCAATCATGAGTGAATCTACGCACCTACAAACCAGCAGGTTGTGGGGGATTAGTCACCTGATATAAGCCTCCGTGCTGCTGGGCCCTTTCAGCTGATCCTCCAAGAGATAGGTGTTGTGTGAGGAGGAGATGAAGTAGTGGCTAAGCGGCTGCTGCATGTCCTGGTACACCTCCTTGTGCTCCTGGTTGAGGATCGAGGTTTCGGGGCATTGCAGGTACATGAGGAAGCCATCCTTGGACAGCAGTTTCTTCTGCTTGACTGAAAGTTCATTAAGACAAAAAGAAGGAGTTCTTTCAACGGAAGTTCAACTAGTGCACCTCACAATCCTGCTTTAGGCAAAGAAAACTCAACCACAACACTTTCTGACACCATCACCAAGGAGAACATCGTTGTTCAAAGAAAAAACAAAACTCTTCAACATTGTGATAATTTAATTTCTGTTTTATCCATTAAATTACAGATTGACTCGTGGTCTCCACACTGCACAACCCCAACAGTTACTGACCTGGCTCATCTGGCTCGTACTTGTCGATGATGCGGTTTGCATGATCCAGAGTGACCCGTTCTCTCTGCTCCTTCATCAGGAACTCCAGCAGGTTCTGAGCGCTCATGAAGCCCGTGGTTTTAGCGTACTCTTGGTAGATCACATCGATCTCCACTCGCTGTCTTAACAAATCGTACAGCTCTTTGATCTCCTGCCCAGACAGGTAGCCCGACTTTGATTTGTCGCATTTCTACATTGTGAGAAAAATAAAAAAAACAATAAAAAAATAAACACATGTTAAAGATAAATAATGAGCAACCTCCCTTTTGAGAGAGCAGAATGATGATTTTCACATCTGACTTGTAGGAAGATCAAAGACGAATCTAAACAGCACAAATACTAGCTGACAAAAGCAGCTCTTGTATTAGACAAAAACCCTTCAGGATTTTAATCATTAATTTTTATGTAGCATAAATACCAAACACTTGGAAACATTCCTCCAGTTCAAGGAGAAAAGGTGGGACGTTACAACTGACTTTACCAAAATAAATTAAAAAACAGCAGCCTCTGCAGAAGATGCCGACACGTCTGCATCACCTGGAAGAGCATGTCAGCGTAAGAGTCGTCCATCTCAATGTTGATCAGGCGCAGGAACCTCTTGACCTCCGACAGATTCAACTTGTCATCCTTGTCCTTATCCGCTTTTTTCAGGCAGTTGAAGATCCAGCTGGGAAATTTCTCATGTAAGGCGAAGCACACTTCCTAAATCGGGAATACAACTGAAACTGTAATAGAACCCATGAATGCAATCAGGAGTCTGGGGTTACTAGCTCAATTTTAGGAATGCATTGGTTTGGTATTTACAAGTATTTTATGTATTTGACTGAATAGGGGGACTGGACCAAGTAAGTCTGACGTCGAAAAATTATTTATTAGAATAAAGTCTTAAAAATGATGACAAAATAAGTTTTAATTTTACAATAAAGTTGTAATATTATGAGAATAAAGTCGTCCATTTAAAAAAAAATATATATAATCATAATTTTAAAAGAATAAAGTTGCAATTTAAGAGAAAAAAAATGATAATTTTATGAATGTGAAATCGTACATTTATGAGGAAAAAAGTTGTAATTTTAACAGTATTTAATTTAAACTGTTAATTTATTTTAAAAAGCCATTATTTTATAATGATACATAAAAATTAAACAAAAATTGAAAAAAAAAGTCATTTTAAGAGAATAGTCAAAATTTATAATAAAAAAGTCATAATTTTTACAAGACTTAAGTTATGAATTAATGAGAAAAAAAAAAGTAATTGTATGAAAATAAGGTTGTAAAGTTATGATAAAATTGTTGTGATTTTTTTGAGAATATAGTCCCAAAAATTGAGAAGAAGTGGCAATCTTTGAGGGGAAAAAAGTTGTAATTTTATGGCAAAGTTGTAATCTTTAGGGGAAAAAAAAAGGTTATAATTTTACGAGAATCAAGTTTTTAAATTTGAGGGGAAAAAAATAGTTAATTTAATGAGAATAACGTCAAATTTATGAGAAAAAAAAATGTAATTTACAACAATAAAATTGTACATTTATTTTTTTTTAAAAAGGATTTTTTACGAGAAAAGTCCTAAA
>NC_050528.1:23150729-23155137 GCF_002922805.2 Oryzias melastigma
CTTATTTTTTTTTAAACATAGTTGATTGTGTAAACCTCCATCCACAATCTTCTTCTGAAGAGACCTGCAGATTTTTATGTCCTTACAATAAAACAATGTTGACTCACTAAAAGATTTTGCATTACCTAATTTTTTAAAACAATGCTGACATAATCGCTTACATTGCACGTTATGTTGTTCCTTAGTTATTTTGTTGTCGTTTGTATTTTTCTTGGTAAACAGGCTTTTGCTTCAAACATTTATAACTTCAATCTTGTAAATTATCTAACTTTATTATCTTTAAATATTGACTTTTACTCTTTATTCTACAAGTTTATTCTATAAAATTGATTTCTTTCTCATATTTTTAAGCATACACACCCACGTTATATTTTTTTAATTTGATTGTGGCCCTAAAACGTCATTGTAAGCCAGACTTTGCATCTAATAATTTTTGCTTCACTATGTTGTGTGCATGGGGGTCAGAGGAGTTGTGGGCTTTATGTGTTTTATATATGCTTTTTGTTTTTAAGTTTTTGAGTAGAGCCCTGTGTGTTACATATGTATATAAAGTTCTAATAACTATAGTTTGATTTGCTTCAAGGATACTGCTCCCTGGTTTGCTGGCGGCTGAGGTTGTTGACGTTGGACATGAGCTTCTCCAGACCCCTGACCCACTGCTTGGCCTCCTCCTCCGAACTGGCGATGAGGTCCAAGTTCTTGCGGTGGCTCTTGAAGACGATGGAGAAGCAGCGGCCCTCGATCTGCTCCTCTGTGTACTTCTTTAGGCCCTCCGACTGGCGGCCTTTCCTCACCGACGAGATGTCGTCAATTGGAACTGAAGATTAAAAAGCCCAAATAGTGATCTTTTCACAGCATTTATTGATTTAAATACTGATTTTTTTGTGAAAAATTGTAGTGTGTTTTTGTCAGACATCAATATTTTGTGGTCATACTTTTTTTAATAAAATTAGGAAAAAAGTTAAAACTCCTCATCTTTAAAAAAAAAACAAAAGATAATCATCCTTAAAACACACCCACAGCCTCTCCAGCTGGCTGAGATAACAGGAGGGCATTAAGTCAGGAGCATAACAGCCCCTCCACGTTTATGACCCAGGACTAATCCCAAGATAGCAGACTGAGGTGTGTCAACAAGGAAAACGCTCATTTATTTGTAGTTTTGAGCAAAGTCAGAGGTGAAGACGGCCCCAAACACTTACAGGTCTGATGGGACTTGAAGGGTTTCTTGGATTTGCGGTACATGGTCTTGCAGTCTTCCTGCAGTTGAAGGAAGCGGGTCTTCTTCCAGGATGGTGACAGGACCTTGAGGAGATCTCCGCCTTGCAGGAGGAACTGGAGGTCCGGGTCACCTTCCAAACCTTTGGAAAGCATGAAAGGAGGAAATGTCACATACATATTTCTGAATTTCATGGATTTATCTCAAGTCACATCATGGAGGTGTACTCTGACCCCGGTTGACCGGGCAGTCCCCGGCGCGTGCGGCATACCTAGCAGCTTCACGTTCGTTTGGATCACCTTCTGGCTCCTGGCGTGTTGGAGTAACTCCTGAGACCTGCTGAGCTCAGACTGTCTCCGCACACACGCCATCTCCCCGTTTGCTGAAGGGCGTGGAGCCACCCTAAAGTTTACTTCACCTCCGCCCCGACTTCCCCTTTCGACGTCAGCGAGCGGGCAGGTGGGCGTCAACGCTTTTTTTTTCTTTAAATCACGTCGGGATCAGGAAGAAGACAGCTCCGGTCTAAGATGATAAAGGCTACGGAGACGTTTGATATAAACCCCAACACGAAGAGGGGAAGGAGGACAACGCGGGGGGTTGACGGGTAATTTAACCATAGAGGTGTAGATTTTAACAGCAAATGTGACGATTCGAACCACATAGCGGTCACTGTGGGCGTGGCTAAAATCTAGACGTCAACAAACAAGGAGTTGAAACTTGGCGGGTGTACGCCGGTGAGGAAAAGACGCGGACCCATGGATTCCGTTGTTGAAGAGGACTCCCATACGTCGATGGATACATTATGTGTAACGACTTTATGATTATGTTATATTATAAAGCTTTATGTAAAACGCCCCCTAACCCGAAGAGATAAAAATTAGACCAAAATTTGTTCCTTAAAAAAATAAATAACCTCATCAATAAACATTAATCTTGATTTAAAAAAGTGTTACAGTAAAATAAAAAAAGGAATACGTGAAAAACTACAAGTGTTCAAAATAATTGACTTTAAAAGTTAGATTTCTTAAACTTTTGTTCAAAGAGTGCAAAAAATAATTTAACATTTAATATTACCAAACAATAAAATAAAAAATAAAAGTTTTGTTGCTATTTTAAAAAAAGGGGGATGACAAAAATGTAGCTACACTTTTTCATTTCTTTAAAATAAAATAAACTTAAAAGTTTCAATGCATTTTTCCTATACGTTCCAATTTAATGGAAAAAAGTCCATTATTACCCATCCTTTGTCCTCAGTAAGAGAGTCCTTAAGAGTTTTAAATTGTAATTATACTGATGGTTTTTTTTCGCAAAAAGATATAGAACAGAAAAGAATGCTATATTATCGTCGTACAAATAGCACTACAAAATTAAAGGTTGCCTTCATGTCAAAGTGCATCAGGAATCATAAAAATAAAAGACAATAACAAAAGTAGTGTAAATATACACACAAATGTCATTTGGGAGCCTGCATGGGTTGAGTCTGTTGGTTTGTTTCATAGAGTAAATACACCACATCTATGTTGCAAGAGAAGAAAATACTAACTGCTGAGTAATTACAGGACACACCCAATGTACTGGCACAAGTCCTTAACACTAATTATTTACAAAATAAATGCCCTATGTTCCATTTTTTCACCTTTATGAACAAATTCAGCACATTTTTTGGCTTATTTTTGCTCTCAATTTGGATTCTGATGTACCACAAACTTTATTCTTAATTTGTATGTGAAATGAATGGGTAACAATATTGTATTGTTTGGTTCCAACATATTAAAATCCAAGCTTTCTGAATGTTTGAAAACTTAAAAAAAGTTGCTGAAGGAGTTTTGTTGGTTTAGAATTTAGATCATACAAATGACCAAGAATGTTTAATACATTGATTGGTTTGCCTTCAGGCTTTGATTTTTGTTTGTATTTGTTGTGCCTCCTCATTGTCCAAACCAGTCTCCTTGGCTCTAATCAACTTCAAAGTTTTTTCTGATATTTAAAAAAAAAATGTCACCCAACTGTTGCTTACCGTCAAGTACTACTTTTGGAATTAATTCCCCAAAAATGTCATAAACCATTTAAGTTGATTACAAATAAATCCATATAAATGTGAAATGTGTCATGTTGTTGAACTTAAGTTTTTATTTTTTTTTTCTATTTATGCCAATATGTTCTGATTGGTTAAATACCCCCAAAAAAAACTTGATTAATTAGTTTTTAAACAAGGACATTGTCTCCCTCTAGTGGCCGAACGTCAGATAGCAGCGATTTACCTCAATAGGGTGTTACTTGATAGGTATGAGTCCATAACCACTCTGAATGCTCAAAATAGGGTAATGTTCAGCTTTTCACCGCCTGCGGACAACACCCCTTGTAAAACACGGATAGTTTGTCTAACCTGGGATCGAGCGCGCTTTTGTTTTGGCAACACTTGTCTGTATTTGCAACAAACCAAGCTTGATGAAAGCCACACCTTTTTGTTAAGTTTAATCTTGATTTAAAATTGATTTAAGTTAGTCTTCTCCCCGATTAGAGAAATCAAACTGTGGTTATTTATAAGATAAAGTGATTTTTTTTTTCGAAATGGAAAAGTCCCCAGAGTTTGTTCACCTTAAGTGGTCACACCCAAAAGATGCAAAAACGCCTTTCTTTTGCACAACCAGCACGTCTTACCTGTAGGTTTCTTTTCAATCCCATTAGTGTCCATGGCTCTCGAACGGCTTGTCTGTCCCCTCTCAACAGGATTTCATACGGAGCCTGCTTTCCAACACGCGCGCGCGTCTCTGGAAGAGGAGAAGCGGCGTTTTGACGCGTTCCTGTTGGCGGTAGAGGACAAGTAGAGCAAACACAGGGGTGGGTTTCTCCGCCAGTCAGGGCACACGCACACCTGAAGGCTTTCAACACCGGTTTGACCAGCCTGCTGCTATTTGAGCTGATGTCATAACAGGTTACACCTTTGCAGGAGCCGGTGCCTGCGTGCGCGCTAAGTATGACCTATCACGCACCCCGTAGTGTCCTTTATTATGGTTTTGATCACTTTTTTCCCTCTTTTCTGTTCAGAATCTGACTATCTACAAGAGAACTTTGTGATTTATGTATTTATTTATCTGAAAAGTTCAAATATGTCCAAAACAATGTGTAGAAATTCCTATCTCACCCTGATCTTAAAAGAGGGTGATTATTTGCCAGCCCAGAGACATTTAC
>NC_050528.1:23155211-23213694 GCF_002922805.2 Oryzias melastigma
TGGGGGACCTCAGTGCTTGCTTTGTCCATTAATTTTTACAGTCTATGGTTGTGCCCAGCAGCACTGCAGAGTCTCTGGTAGCCCGGGGGGATCTCTTTCGTCTCAGCACTTCCCTTTCAGGCCTGGCTTATCCCCGGTGCACTGTCAGCATCAGCATTAATGCAGTTTTGGGGGGCAGGAGCTTCCGGGCCAACTCCCCCCCAAAATCCACAAAGTTCTTAGAACCAGGGCAGAACCAGAACAAAGGGCAGCAGATTCACCTTTACAAAAAAGTACATAATTGCACATGAAATACTTTCAAAGTGTCAACATGGAACAGATTATCAGTCCAACATGAAACCGTTTTCTAATCATCCAGCTATCCCAGTTTCAAAGTATTTTAAATGAAATGAATCAAAGGGGTTTTTTTTTCCCCAAAACTGAACCTTATCTTAAGTGGAAATTTATAAACAGACATTTTCAAACCAGAGACATGGGTGGTGTGATCGCCAGGAGTCTGAGCTTAAAACATGCATCAGCAGGCCCAGCTATTTCCTTGCATACCACTGAGTATTACCATAGCTTTGTCACTGACACAGCCTCAGCCAGACGCCTCACACAAGCAGGCTTTGCTTTTCATGTCACTACCCACACAAAAGAAGAATGCACTCGCTGGTTTTGAACCTTCAACAGGTATTAAACAAGTTGGTATCTGTACATGTGAAAGGCGAGAATGCCTTGTGCATATTTCAAGCAGATAAAAAAGTTGACTGTCGTTGAGTTAGTAGAATGCCCCTACTTTTTATCTAAAATGTTTTTTTTTATAATCACTGAAAAAAACATATTCAATTTTCCCATTTATGTTAAATGTACTTTATGTTTTCATAATATATAACTGAATTTCACAAGAAAAACACATTTATTCTGCTAAATTCAATGTCATCTATAGTGATTGAGACAAAAACCAATAAAGCAAAATATACAACTTTTTATTTTAATAATGCATAAGAAGTATTGGAATCTTGTCAAAATTGATAGAAATACCTTTCGTCTCATTATAAAACTGTTAATATATTACTAGATAAGAAAACAGTGCAGTGGTGTGGTGGTTAAATCATAGTTTGGGTCCTTAAAGCTTTCAGTTTGCATTTAAAATAGCTGATTTAGGTTCCATGTGACACTAGGATATAGCTTTGAAAAGGGAATACGTGGATTGTGCTTTTATATTCATATCATAGAGGAAGATCAGGCTAAAATAGCTGTGTCAAATGAGCATCTAATACATTTTTTATGTATTTGTTTTCTTCAAAATAAAGGCACAATCCATTTGACTTGTATGTGTATTACGACTAATATTTTTGCATCATACTTCATATTCAGATCACATCTTACTTTTTCAACACCTTCAATTTACATTATTATTGTTTTTTTTTTTTCAATTATAGTGTCACCATTGTTTAGGACAAAGGTGAGACTACCAATGTTGTGTGGTTTAGGCACGCTTGAAAGATAGTGCTCATCTGAAGATGTTGAGCTTCTCTTTGGGAGTTGTGAGCCCAGATAAGATCAGGGCTGAGAACATCAGAGGGACAGCTCCTGGTAGATGTTTTGACATAGAGTCAGTTTGAGACGGTTTGGACATGTTTATAGGAAGATCGGTTAATATTTTTGGCAAAAACAATGCCGGGGCTGGAGTTGCCAGGAAGGAGGTTTATAGGAAAGACCAAAGACAAGGATCAAGGGTGTGGGGACGATGAAAATACAGAGGATCAGGTGAAATAGTGGTACGTGATTCACTGTGGCAACCATTGATAAAAGTGTTTCAAAGAGAAGAACGTTTTTTCCCTCCTAATTAATCAAATGTAAAAGAACAGAATTGTCCCTTTTCATTAAAGTCCTACTCCAACCATCTTTTGATCAATTGTAAAAGCGTTCTCAATGGTCTTTTAATTATAATTTTGCTGGGTTTTTTTGTGCCATAAACAAAAACGCTGTCATTTTTTAGGACATAGTTTCTGCAGAGCAGCTCTTGTTCATAAGGAATTTTACTTTGAGTTGTGGATGGCACTGTAACTTCCCATCATCCCTTTGTTTACACACTCTCCCGCTAGCATACAGCCCCTCACAACCCCAAGTTAGCATTAGCTGTGAAATAAAAATGATGTGTTATATCAATGCCAGATGGCAGCTCAAACGAGAAAAATTAAAGCCCCCTCCAACCATATTTTTTACATCATCATTCCGAGTGATCTTTTATTTGGCTACAAGATTTTTCAAACAGCATTTTTTGCTTCTCCTGATTCACAACAGCTCAAATAAAGAAATACACAGAAAGGTAGTTTTTTTATCTTAAGTTTCCTTAAATATGTCCTCCATCATGACAAAAATGTTTACAACATAAAAACACGATTTTCAGTGATATATTTGAACTTTGAAGTAAAACATTTCACATTGTCGCCCCCTGCTGGTTAACATGACACTATGTGGAATTTCAATTTATAAAATACTTTATATAAAGTCCAAGCTAAAAGAAGAAAATACAACTAATTTGACAAGGTAACCCTTGCATATGTTTAAACGAATTTCACTTTTGACATTTGCCGAGCTGAAGATGGCGACAGTCCGGTTCCTCCTCCCTCCTCCTCCTCGGTGCGCACGTCACGCGCGTAAAGTTGTGTTGACAGGGGCGTCTGTGGATGTCGGCGGAACAGCAGCTTTAGCGGAGCCGAATGGAGTAGATCTTCTCAGCTAGCGTCCCGCCGGCGTCTTTCTTGTTGCTTCAAAGCCCCCGTTCGCACTTTTCAAGCATGGCTGACGAGCAGTCCTCTCAGTCGTGGTCGATTGACAAAGATGACTACGAGCTTAAAGAGGTGATAGGTGAGTAGCTTAGCCGGCTAATGCTAGCATGCCCCGTCTGCTGCAGAGTCCAACCGCTGCTAGCATGCTAGCTTTTGCAGCTAAGAGAAGTCACAGCCTGCAGCGACTCCGCAGTATCATCAGCGGTCCGGTAGTTTTTAGCAGCTATATCTTGTGTTTACTAAGCTAAATGGAGACGGCGTCCTGCTAACCATCAGGAAACTAGATGCTAGCTAAAGCTCAGTGTGCAGCACCGTTTCCACAGAGGGTGGTGTTCTGCAACTGAAAGTAGGAGACAGCTTCAAGAAAAGCCACTCTTTGCACAAGTCTATATCAAATAGAATAATTTTTAAAATAAAGTTGATTCTTTCTGGTGTGTTTGCTAGCATTAAGAGCACAATTAACTGCATGGTATGACCGCGTGACATCATGGAGTGACTGTGCGGGTCGTTGTAAACTTTGGTTATTCGGAATGAAATGAGCTGGATTACCTATGCCTACAAGTGTTAATGTGGATCTCATTAGGGAGTGGAGCAACTGCGGTTGTTCAGGCAGCTTACTGCAAGCCCAGGAAGGAGAAGGTGGCCATCAAACGCATCAACTTGGAAAAGTGTCAAACTAGCATGGATGAGCTACTGGTAAGAAACCTTCTCAAAGCTATATTATTAAGGAACAGATGTTTTACATCTGTGTGTGTCTGTAGATTTAGCTATTGTGTGTGCATTGCAAAAAAATACCCTACAAATAAGTAAAAGTTAGAATACAAGATGTTTTTCATTTATAAATGGGAAAGTAGTCAATCTGCCAATGGAACATTTAAACTTTGTTTTAGTACAATTCCTTTAAAATAAGTAGTGATATCCTACTTTTCAAAGACACAATTTAACATTGAAATCTGTGAAAACACTCTTATTAAGTTATATTTAGCTAATAACTCGAAATATAATATACTAAAATAAAAAAAATGTTTTATATCTTTAAAATAGATATATTTATGTACATATTTACATTCTTATTCTCACTCCCCATAATATCATATTTTAAGTGCTAAAGTAGTCCAATTATCTTTATTTCTAGCCCAATTCAAATAAGACTTGCTTTACACATTGTAAAGTTCCTTTCCAGACATTTTTGATCTATTGTTAAAGCGTTCCCAGTGGTGTTTTATTTATGATTATGCCGTTTTAGCCAAAATCAAAATAAAAAAAAAGTGTTTTCTACATGGTTTCTGCAAAGTGGCAACTAGTTCATTAAAAATTTTCCTCTGAATTTTGGGCATAGTAAGCCTGCTTCCTACTTCCAATCATCCCTTTGTTTACATTCTCTACTCCTCGTTTACAGCCTCTCACAACCCTAAGCAAATATTACTGGTGCAGCAAAAATGGCAAAAAATATTGAAGCTATCCAGCCGTACAGTTTTGAGCCAGTCGCCAGCTCAGACCAGGAAAATGAAGACGTACATGGATCTAGTCGTCTACAAGTGGATGCAGGGAGCTTGTTGCCTGTCGACACCTACGTCACTGCATCAGGCTTTTTCAAATGACTTTTTTTTTCGTCTGCTCCTGATTCACAATGATTTGAACAAAGAATTACTCAGAAATGTAATTTAAAGCCTAATTTACCTAATTTATGTCCTTCGTCATGATAAAAAGGCCACAAGAACATGTTAAAAACAGAATTGTCACATTGTCTTTAAAGATAAAATTGCTCAACAAGATATTCAAGATTTATCGTCTTTAAATAAGTCGTTACATCTGACTGAAAGTTGCAAGTTTGTCTTGTCTTATTGATTATAATATAATATCTTTAACTGGAAACTAGATACAAACGCTTGATAAGATGTTGTGATTTTGCAGTGTGTATAATTGTTAAGAAAAAACACAGTAGAATCTCAGCCCAAAAGATTGTTTTACTTCTTTCTTTAGTGTTTTTTTCTTTAATTTCTGACTATTCAGATGTAAGCAAAGTCGGTGTCTCACAATCTGTCTTGCACTGTGACATTATGTGCTTTTTTTCCCAATATGATTATACGACAGAAAAAAAAAATCATATCACTAATTAGACAAATTTATGTTCTAATGCATAGGAGTGTGTATAATAATACTTAAATTTCCTTTAATTAATACTGAAAGTAAACCAGGTAGCTAATCCAAATTTGTTTAATCATGTGCTATAAGTGCATGTGTTTTAATTATAAGCAACATCTTAAACTCATTACAGATTTAAAAAAGATCATAAATGGGCCTGTAACTATATTTATTAGCTTTAGTTAGCTATAACTTTTAATTTTTTTGCTATTTCCTTCTCATTCTGTATCACATATTGCTTTCAGATCAAATCTTTGCAATAAATGCTGTATGACATGACTTTGAACTACAGTGCTGTTTATCTACTCTCAGATTATATGATAACAAGCAGGTATTCTTAATTAAAATTGCTCTGACTTGCTGAGTTTGTGAAGTACAGTGGAGCAAAAAAAAAATATTTGGCTGTTAAAGATTCTGCAATTTTTTCCACTTAAAAAAAAACGAGTTCACTCTGTAATATTCATCATAGATGCACTTCAACTGTGAGAGACAGAATGTGTAAAGAAATTCATCACTCATGTCTATTTGTATGATGGAGCAGAAAATAGGTACTTAGGTCCTACAAGATTAGGATGAATCGATCTATAATAAATATAATAGCTTGGTGAGAAGAGATCAACTGTTGGAGCAATTACTAGAAAATTAAAGAAATACAAGATTCTCTCTAACTGGAGCTCCAAATGAGGAACTGGTCAATGATCTGAGGAGAGCTGGGACCTCAGTAACATAGGTTACTGTTGGTAACGCTATATCGTCAAGGATTCATATGCTGGAGCTCTCCAAAGGTCCCCCGATGAGACCAAAATGAAAACTCTTCAGTAAAAATGTCTCACAACATTTTTGAAGTTGGAAGCTGAATTGCATTCCACCAAGCTTCTCTTATGAAGCACGGAAGTGGAAGCATCATGCTGACTGATCCCTATTAAGGAAAGAATGAATGGAGCACATGTAGAAATTTTGATCAAAAACCTCCTTCCATCAGTGATAACATTGAATACAAACTCCAGCATGCCAATGATCCTAAATCCATCGCCCCGGCAACGAAGGAGTGTCTACGTAAAAAGCATTTCAAGGTTCTGGAGTGGTCAAGCCATTCTCTGGACCTCAGTATAGAGTCTGTGGAGGGAGTTTTAAGTCTGTGTTGCCTAGCAACAACCCCAAAAGATCACAGCTCTAGAGAAGATCTGAGTGGAAGAATGGACCAAAATAGCAGCTACTGTATGTAGACCTACAGGAAACCTACAAGTTCTTGTCATTATTAACCAGGATGACATTACAAAGTAATGATCTAAACTTATTTTCTGCACCATCATACAAATGACTTCTGTGAAAATCAAACAATGTGTTTTCCTGAATTATTTTATTACATTCACAGTTGGAGTTTATGATGATCTTGTTTATTAGGATGGGCAATTTACATAATCACTGACTGACAAATACTTTTTTGCATTAACAGATTACTCTGAATACTCTACAAGAATTGTAACTATTGATGAAAAACTTAATGACACAGATGAGATGATTTGTTTAAGTTATTGTTTTGGTTAAATCCTTATTATCTTGAAATCTTCCCGAAATGACAAGAAAGTTTTACTAAACACAAAGCTAATGTTTGGTGCTCCTGTGACCCCCCCCCCCCTCTCTTTTCTGTGTACAGAAAGAGATTCAGGCTATGAGCCAGTGCCACCATCCAAACATAGTGTCTTATTATACCTCCTTTGTGGTGAAAGATGAGCTGTGGCTGGTGATGAAGCTGCTCAGCGGCGGTAAGTGCTGCAGCGTTGGGAAAACTTGTTCCGGGGCCTTTTAACTCTTTATCCTGAGCTAATGTTCTGTGTCAAGTAAACTTTGACTCTTATTCAATATATGTATTAATCCACTCAGAAGCCATGTGTATTATTAGGTGCTCTGGATTTTGAGGGATTGTATGGGCAGTGAATTTCCTGTCAGTAGTTACAAGCAGGGGCATGCAACCATTTGTTGCTCCTGTTTTGCTGTCTAAAAGCTGCTGTTTTTAATTTTTTTAATTTTTGGGGGGGTTTCCATAAGGGAAAAAAACATTAATATATGATGACAAAATCTCTTACAAATTGTCCCAATTTGCACCCGTATTTCAATCACTACTATAAAATGACTGTTTTGTTGACATGATTTGACAAACCCTCTTGCTTTTGCCTCAGGCTCGGTGTTGGACATCATCAAACATATCATCTCGCGCGGCGAGCACAAGAACGGCGTGCTGGACGAGGCCAGCATTGCCACCATTCTGAAGGAAGTACTGGAGGGGCTGGAGTACCTTCACAAAAACGGGCAGATCCATCGGTACGTCGTCCCATAGTGTCAAGTTAGACATTGAGCCGGTCGTCTCTGCATGTGAGCATGCAGTTTCCTCCAGAGCTCAAGCTTTCATTAATTAATACACTGAAAATGCATAATAGAAGAGGTTTATTTTATGTAAAAGGAAGAAGTGCAGTACACTATTTTGGGGTCTCAGAGTAAAATAGTTAAATTTGAAATGTCATCAACAGTATTTTAGTGGACGGAGACAGCACAGTTTTAGTGGTGTGTAAAAATGGAGGCTTTAAACCATTCCAGCTCTTTTGTCGAAGCATTAGTCTTAACTGTACGAATGTAATGAATCATAAGGCTTTCAAACCTTTAAAGTGCTCTTGTGCAATGTTAAAGGTGATTAATTATTTGTAGAGCAAAGTCATGGTAGTGTTGATGCAGCTGCTGACCTGTAACGCACAACGACGATTGTTTGCTCCTCCTGTTGGTGTGCAGGGATCTGAAGGCCGGAAACATTCTTCTTGGAGATGATGGCTCTGTTCAAATTGCAGGTACTTTACTTTTTCTGTTTTCTCTCCATAAAACACTTAATTATGGATAAGGTTGAGCGTGATGTTTTTTGTCCATAGACTTTGGTGTGAGTGCCTTTCTAGCGACCGGAGGAGACATGACCAGGAACAAGGTTCGAAAGACATTTGTGGGGACACCCTGCTGGATGGCTCCAGAGGTCATGGAGCAGGTACTGTTCCAGGCATCTTCTCATTCTGTTTATTTTTCTTGCAGCAAAGCGTCATCTGATTTGTGTTTATCATCTCCAGGTTCGTGGATACGACTTCAAAGCAGACATCTGGAGTTTTGGGATCACGGCCATTGAACTGGCGACTGGAGCTGCACCATATCATAAATATCCACCAATGAAGGTAGCTGAGGACAGAATCATGTTTTTATGATTTAATTTACTCGGAAAGGTAAAAAAAAAAAAATAAAAATACACGTTGCTTCATAACATAAGTCGGACTATTGAGAGAAACATGTAACGCTTTTGAACAAATCTTCCACGCTGCCTCTTTTTACTCTCACTCGCATCAAATTTGTTGCTCAATGGTTGTCCAAAATGTGTTCATAAACTAAACGCACATGTGGAAGAAGCTATCGTCACGTTTTTAGCCTCAACCCTACATGGAAGCATTGACTATATGTCATTTACAACGTATGGAAGACACGGATGATGTTGCCAGATCAGGTTTATTTATTTTGAAGGGTTCTACAAAAGCATCAGTAATCACGTCTCCAAGTCTAGACTCATGAGACCAGTCTTTCTTTTTTTCCTTTTACCACAATCTTTACCTCTATACTGGATGAGCTGTCTGAATTACGGACGCTTTTAGCGGTACTTCTGTGTCTCTAGCAATAATAAAGTCTCAATGGAAATAAGAATAATATCATAAAGTTCAGGAAGAAAACAATCAGATTCCCCACTGTATTTGTTCTGGACAGTGCTTCTTCTTCTTCTGTGTTGCTCTTGGTAGCAAATATCGATGCACATACCTACAGCGCCCCCTAGTGGATTTTAGTGGGAAACAACTTCTAAAGTGCAGCCGGTTGTTAGAGGAAAAATAACAAATATATGAGCCTTAAAAAAATCACAAATTAGTTCCTCCTGAGTTTATGTCACACCCTTATCAAACTAAGTAAAAAAAATCTCAATTCATACTCTCAAAAATATGGTTGTACACTCTGTGGCAGCTAAAGGTTGAGTCGACTGTTTAGTTCTTACATCCTGAGACTATTTCTAGTAAATTAAAATGGACTAATCAGAAGTGCTGGTTTGTGTCTCAGACGTGACCATAACTAAATGCTTGCTTTGCCTTTGAGTGTATTGTCACTACCCGATCTGTATACGGAACTTTATCGGTTGCACCGCTCGTGATCATAAGAATTTATGTTTTTCTCAATAACAGCTGCTACAGCTCTGAAAAATAAAAGATCGTCACCCAAATGCAACACTGTACAATCGTATGTTGTTTTCATTACAGACAATGGAAAATCTCAATGATACGTGATAGAATGAGTGAACGTGTTTTACTCTGAGGAGATGCTGCAGCCACTATTGACGTTAATGTGTTTGTGTTAATGGAGTTCATAAAGTGTCAGTAAGTAGCAGTGTATCCTCTTAACTTGGAGTGTAAACTGCTGTCTAATTAAACAGAAGAAGAAGAAAACATTTCTTGTTCGTTTGTAGTCCTCTGGAAGATTGTTGTTAAAAAATGCTTCTGGTGAGACCTGAGGTGGAACTGATGACACAGAAGAAAGTGGAAGTTTAAATTATGAGTGAAAGATGCCAAAACGTTAGTGGTTACAATGCGTTACAAACTTGCAGTGTAAGAAGAAATGTGTACAGACCAGTTTAAGGTAATGCATTGAAACATGGAACATGTTTGGCGTGTGTAGGGAGCAGAAATGGGTTCCTTTGATGTGCCTTCTCTCTGAATCTGAACTGTCTGGCAGGTGCTGATGCTGACCTTACAGAACGACCCCCCCTGCCTGGAGACGGGGATCACCGATAAGGAAATGGTGAAGAAATATGGCAAATCTTTTAGGAAGATGCTGTCTCTGTGTTTACAGAAAGATCCTGAGAAAAGGTCAGTTTTCAAGTCTCAGATTAACTGCTTATCTTTCCTTCAGTTCTTCCTGCTGGATAATGAGTGTAATCCAGGGTCCTTATGTGTTTGTACTGTTTAGGCCCACTGCTGCTGAGCTGCTGAAGCACAAATTCTTTACGAAGGCCAAGGTCAGCCATTTATTTTAAATTCAATGGACATTTCATGAAGGCTTTTGCAGTTTCTCCAAGAAACTGGTCTTTCTCTTCCAGAACAACGAGTACTTGCATGAGATTCTGCTGCAGAAAGGCCCCACAATATCAGATCGATCTAAAAAGGTTTGCCCACTTACAAACACACTTAATGTTCACTACGCTAGCAGATCCCTGCAGGAGGATTTACTGCTTTGTGCAGGGCCTCCTCTGAGTTTCTCAGCTTTTCCTGCTTTAACATGTCCTGAAAGGATCCCACGTAGGATGAGTCAGCGCTGCCTTTCTCCACTGCTCCGTGTAGGTGCGGCGTGTGCCCGGTTCCAGCGGCCGTCTCCACAAGACGGAAGACGGCGGGTGGGAGTGGAGCGACGACGAGCTGGATGAAGAGAGCGAGGAGGGCAAAGCTGCTGTGGCTGCACTGCGGGTGAGACTCTGACTCCAGCTGATGCCGTCGCTTTGGTTCGGTTTAGGTTCTTCTGGAGATTAACCAAAAAAAGGTTTAAAGTCCAAATGGACTTGTTGGTGTTAGCTACATTCTTTGAATCTCAGGTGAATTGTTTCTCCCAAAGTGTCTGGTCTTGTGGTAACATTTAATTTTTGTCTCTGAAAATGAATAATTTAATTTGAATGAGTGAAGATTTCATTATTTAATCCACAAAGAAGATTGAAACACAAACTTTGGTTCTGTCTGAATTCCCTCACTTCTTCCAAACCCCCTAAACGACTGTATAGTCCTGGAATATTCAGTCCTCTGGATTGAAATGCAATTCAGACGCATAATCACAATTTTTTTATTTTATTTTTGAAGGCCAAATAAGATGTCTCTCATTTTCCGAAGTAAAAATGTAACCATTTTACAAAGGCTATTAATATATGCTGTCGTTTGATAATGAAAATTTGGATAATTTATCGTAAATAATTTTAAGATAAACATTTTTTTTCAAAGAGCAAGGTGTTTAAACACAATGCATTATGGTCTGTATGAGTGACCATTAATGCAGACTAGTGTTTTTGCAGAGACTTGTGGGAAATTTCTCGGACTCTGGATTTGGGAATTGTAGATTTGAACGTCCTTATGCAGCACACTAAGTCGTGAGTAATGAGGGAATTTGGACACAACCTTCATTTGATCATCAAGTGATCATCCTGATTTATCAGACTCACGTTCTCACAGATCCACACGCCTCGGGTTGCCTGGCAGCTACTACTAGAACTGTTGCTTAACACCCGCTGGTGGTTCTCACAGTTACAACATCGACATTTTTTGGATATCTGTCATAGTAAATAATGAAGCAGCAGAACAAGAAAACTGAACTAGAAATAACATGACTGACAGACTAAGACAGGAAACAGATTTGTAAAATGACGTAAGGAAAGAGGGGTGGAGATCTTGAGGCTCCTCATGATTTGATTACAATTCAGGAGGAAACGATTCGATTATGAAACGATTATCAGTGCAGCTTCCAGTCATTATGAGTTTGGAGGACCTGAGGTTTTAGCGGTCAGTCTTTGGTTATAAAATGATCAGTTATTGTGAGGAACGATTCTGTGGCGATTGAAGTCTAACCGTCAGATGTTAAAGCTATGGTGCCAACTATCACAACTACTGTCAAGGCAGTGAAGGTGAGAACAGAATCCGGTCTCAGAGCTATAAAAGCTCCAATTGACTTTGTTATTTGCTTTGCCTTTTTCGAAGATGATGGAAGTTTCTTTAGGATATCCTAAATGTTTTTTTTTTTTTTCAATAATCCGTTATTTAAAATTCATAAAACAATTCTGAATTGTTTATGGGTTGTGATGGATGCATGAAATTATCAATTTTTTGGTTTTAAGTTAAAAAAAAAAAGGAAAAAAAGAATTGAGCTGAAGCATCACGGCACAGACCACAAACAGCCACATGAACAATTTTGATTATAAAATGGGAAATTGATAAAAGCAAGTAGAAGTTCTGGACTTCACAAGAATTTGAGTCAATTTAAGCAGAATTGGCAATAATGTATAAATAATGAAAGATTATATTGAATTGTAATGGAGATGACATTTTTAAGCAGCTCCACAAAAGTCCATGAAGTCGGCACATCAAATTTAGTCATTAGAAAAATAAAAGCAGCCAGATCACTTTCTTGCTGTAATCTATTTTAACACTTCAATGTCTGGTTGTGGGTTCTACTGTCTTATCAAAATTGTTTTTCTGTTTTTTAATCCTTTAATACTTCATCAGTTTATGTATTGTGGGAATGAAATGAATATTGCATGTTTTTTTTTTTTAATAATCTTGGTAATCTGTCATGTCCGTTCTGCAGTCTCCCAGAGTGAAGGACGGCTCTCAGAATATGGAGGTGAGTGAGTTTGTAGTGGACATGACGTCGAAATCCTCACACAGAGATCTGCATGGCTGTAACATGTCTCTTTCACTTGTTTACGTTCTGGTTTTTAATTTTTTCTCTACATGAAGCTCTTTTACTCCATTAATGAGCCCACTGCTGTTTGTTAGCTTTTCCCGCCAGCAGACGGCTCCACTGTGCTTCTGCAGCCCCCTGTGGCGCATGCCAGGCCTCCCAACGCAGCTCCTGCAGGGGAGGACCTTCCACCCCAGACTGCAACCATGAGCGTGAGCCCCTCACATGCACCTGCTGCCCAGGTGAGGGAGGAGAATCAGTTTAACAAAGTTTTCTTTTTTTCTTTTTAATACTTTACCAAACCAAAGATGTCAATGGTGACATTTATTGGTGCCACAAATTGGCACACACTAATACACAAGGAAAAGTTCAGAAAAAGTCTAGCATTTAATACAAAAAAACAATTGATTTCTACTTTTTATGTATAATTTAGAGTGCAAATAAATAGAAACCACTAATTATTAAAAATTATTGAGAATTATACAATTATTATGAATTATTCAAACTAAATTTAATGGAGATATGAATCTCATATTATCCAAAATGTTCATTAGTTCAGAAATACTGAAGCTAGAGTCACTAAACTTTTCCACATGACTAATTATCACCTATTTTTACTATTTTCTAGTTGATAGTTCACTATTTTAGCTTGATTGGGTATCCGGACCCTTAGACTCTGAAAAACAAACAAACAGATTCTTTTCTTTCTACATCAATGAGCTAAAGATGATCATTTTTTAATGTTCAATATTGTACCTATTCCTTTACATTCTTCTCCTAAAACACTTTCCGTTTTCAGGATCCGGCTTCCTCGTCCAGCGTTCCCATCAGCCTCGTTCTCAGACTGAGGAACTCCAAAAAAGAGCTCAACGACATTCGCTTTGAGTTCATGCCAGGCAGAGGTACAAGCTCTCCCTTTTTATTTATTTTTTTGCTTCGACTCGCTGTGCTTTAACTCCCATCCGTCCTCAGATTCTGCGGATGGAGTTTCTCAGGAGTTGGTCTCAGCCGGTCTGGTTGATGGGAGGGACTTAGTCATCGGTACGTTTCTTTGTTGTTTTATCAGTGTAATAGTTATTTATTTTTGTAAATTTCTGGTCTCGTCTAGTTGCAGCCAATTTGCAAAAGATTGTCGATGATCCTCAAAGCAACAAAAGTGTGACCTTTAAGCTGGTACGCACACTTATATATTTCACTTTTTGATAGTTTGACTCAATAAATTAATACATTTTTTTTTCTTAACAGGCATCTGGCGTGGAGGAATCTGAGATCCCTGACGATATTAAACTCATCGGATTTGCCCAGCTGAGCATCAGTTAAGTGGAGCGGAGCCGCCAGCGAAGGACAGAAAGAAACGGGATGCACGGCTGCAATGTAGTCTACTCCACACTACTACTGCCAAAGGGGAGAGGCGGCGGAGAGGAAGGGTGGTGACGGAGGAGGCTGGCAGGCGTTCGATGCTACCGCAGGATGCATGAGGACCACACGGAGACGCTCAGTTCATCACAGGAATCACACGTGAAATGTTTACAGTGCGCTTATAAAGTAAACGGGAGAAGAAATGCAATCAGCTTTACAAATTCCCCATTATGTTTTAGTTCTTCTTCTTCTTCGTCACAAACGAGCACAATCCAGACCATCTCCTGCCAGCACTGGAAACGATTGCCTTTTTCTTTCTTCTTTTTTTTCCCATTCCATTGTGCCACAAAACTCGAGTCATGCCACCTTTTCATGGCACTTTATGAAATTTAGAAAGGTGGAAAGTTCAGCCTTAGATAGCGTAGATTTCATGTGTTCAGGGGGAATAATTCAACCATCGAGTATGTTGTGCTTATCCAAAAATTGAGGAAATGCATCCGTAAAATAAAACACACAAGTGTTTATTTCTAACAAAAAAAAAGAACAAAACTCCTCTAAAAGTCAGAATTTAAAGTGCTGTGAATAAGTCTGTCCTCCATATGACTGATGTGTTTTTCTTTTTTACATAATTGAAGTTTTGGATGCTGAAATTGTCATTTGGCGTTTAGCTGATGGTTACTATTAGAGGTTGGTTTTCTCTCGGTGAGAACTGCCTGATCGTCTATGCAACAGTTCCTCTCGGCGTCGATGCTTTGCTAACTTTACTGCTTTTGTGTAGCATCAAACCGCGTCGCGTGCATTTCAAATAACCAGCTTCACGGGAAAGGCAGCTCACGCTTCCCTTGAGTATTGATGGAGCCTTTGGATGAGCTGGTGAGGGAGGGTTTATGTGCTTCAAAAACTTCAAAATGTTCTTCCAAAGTGACGTAAAGCCTTAAACGGGGCACTTCACTCGCATTTCACGTCATATCGCAGCGTGCAGTCTCGTTAAATGTGAATATTTTTTTCTCCCCAGTGCTGCCGACATGTGCACATCTGTTTTCACCAGTATTCGGTCACATTTCCTCAAACCTTCAATCAAAATATCAACAGTAAAACTTTCATTTGTTAAATTGCAGTTTTTGCTCCATCTTACATTAAATCCAGAAAAGTGGCCTGGAAACATTCTCAGAAACCAACTAGTGCTTTAGTTTTTTTTTGCTCTTTGTTTATTGTGTATCTTCAGGCGGGTTGTTTTTGCAGTACTGTAGATTCTCTTCTTGCTTTCTAAACACTCTGTGTCACAAGTCACTCCCAGCGCAGCCGTCTGCTTGGTTTGCGCAGCTCTGAGGTCAGCTGATGGTACGTGTAAAGATGTAAATGTGCATTTGACGCCAACTCCATTTCATTTGTAACATTTGTAGATGCAGTGGCTGTCTGATTTACAACAAAAAAAAGTGAATTCATCTTGTAAATATCGATCAATTCTTTTATTTCCGAGCACACGGCGGTGGATTTGTTTTTGTAGTGTTTTCCACTTCTGTCACTAATCATGCACAGACGTTACTGTTGCTTTATCTGCCATCTCACTGATGTGTTAACATGTGATTTGAAACGACATGGAGCTTGTAACCACTCTGTTCGGATGTCATCTCGCTGAGGCTGATGGTCGTGTGTGTACGAGAGAAACTGATCGCTGGAAGTCTTACAGACTTTTTGCACATTTTTTGTTTTATTGTTTACCGAAAAGCTCTCTCTGCCTCTGAGCGAGGCTCTCGGAGGATGATCCTCAGGGATCAGCCAGGACACGTGTCTCTTTTCTTTCTCTATATCAAATCTATTTTAAAATATTTCATCCAAAAGATGGGGATTCCCGCTCATGCATAATTGAAAGCAGCATGTCTGATGAAGGAGATTCCTTGACTGACGATCTACATTGTTCAGTGCTTAGAAATTGATTTTTAGTATTTGAATAAAATTACATGATGGAGTTCAAAGTGAGTTCATTATTTGCTTCATTTTTTTAAAAAACTCAACTGTAAATACAATGCATGCTGGGGGTTTGAAGGTTATCATTCCTCAACTATATTTCACAGAAGATTGAGGGGGAAAAGTGGAAGAGGTTCAAAATCAAAAGTTTACACACTCTGAGTGTTCTAAAAAACATGCACATAAAATAATCAACACACTCTCAGTAAAATGCGTACATATTCCACGACTTTGCACTCTGAAATACCGTGTATAATATACGCCAAACACGCTTTTTGCGTGCATATGATACGCAATGGTAGAGGATAGGTTGTGCCGGCGTACAATATACACGACTTTTTAGGTTTTGTTTTGGTCACGTGGTCAGAAATCCTCCGGCTCTTTTCTAAATGACGTCGTTCCTGGTTAAGGTTAGGATTACAGTTATGGTTAGGGTTAGAAAAGCAAATTGTTCGTTTGTGGGGCTGTCTGTGATGCTCACGGCTCCACCAGGGGACGTGTCAATCGTGGAAAAACACATTTTAACATGTTTAGGACCGAGCGCATTATATGCAAGCAAACACCGGGTTTGGCGTATATTATACACGGTATTTCCCAAATCGTGGCATATGTATGCATTTTACTGAGACTGGGCTGAAATAATACAAAAGGGTTTGAATGGTAGGTAAAGGTAACCCTCCTCACCTGTGACTCATGTGCCTGTGATCAGTGTGCGCTAAAGGTCTTGGAGTTTCTGGTCTCCCAAAATGCACTGACATTTATGGATCCAGAGTTGTGAGGAAAACTAAAAATCTATGGGAAAAGGTAACTGAACTGCACAAAACTGGAGAAGGATATAAAAAGGTATCCAAGAAACTGAGTGTGCCAGTCAGCAGTGTTCACAGTGAAGTGAAAAGTTAGGCGTTATGTTGTAACCAAACCTCAGTCACAATCATTTCTGCCAGAAAAATCATTGGGGATGCAAAGAAAACGCCACAAATACCATCAGCAGTGATCAAGGACATTCTGAATACTGTGGATGTTTCAAGATTAGGGATGTAAAAGATATTAGATATGTATTGAAAATTGATTGAGTAACTGCAGTATCGTTTGAAAATCACAGATATGAACAAGATTTTGTTGGTTAAAAGGTATAAGAAGTAAATAGTCGATTTCTGGCGAACTGCAGTTTCACTTGGATCGATTTAAAATGCTGACAATATCTAATTTAATTAATTTTATTTATGAGTGTCCTTGACCGATTGTTGGCAGCACAGCACACTGAGCCTCTTTGAGCAGCTCTACACGACGACCAAAACAACAACAAGGTTTAGTGAGAACCCGCTTGTGTTAAATTTTCAGTCAACATTGCAGTTTTTGTTATTATGAGATATTTACAGTTTTTATTTGAACCGAACCAAAACTCTGTGCCACATTATCACATCAAAACGTGGATTGCGGTGCTTTATAGCGGCTCAGACAAGAACGAGTGAACCAATGCGGCGGGTAATGCCCGGAACTTCAGTCGAAACGCTGTCAGTAAAGCTAGCAAAAGTCCTGCTGAACTTCACAGCAAATGGTTCAGAAACCCAGAAGAACAATCTTTGGAGAGATCGTGATATGTATTGTATTGTGAGAAACGTATCGTGATATGTATCTTAACGCCAGACTCCTGCCAATACACACCACAAGTACTTTACATGATTGTGTTTGTTAAGAACTTATGGTATCATGAATGAATTACTTTCTAGGTCATTTTAGTTTTTTTTAATTGCTTTCTAGGACAGTAGAGCAGCAATAGATCATTAGAAATTCACCTCTGACTTGTGGCCTGCCCAGCGTATTTTCTGTCTCACAAATACGCTCTTTTTCAAACCATATTTTTTGGTCTGCTTCTGATTTGTAACAATTTAAATAAAGAAATACTCATTTTCTGAAATAATACTAATTTTCATCATCATAAAAGATGACACAAGAACACAAAATATACATTTTTCATCAGACTGGGTCTTTAAGCTGCACTCACCGTTTTTTCTGTGCATGGAGCAATCAAACCAAACTTCATTTATATAGCACTTTTCTAACTTGTGGTTTACATAAAAACAGTTGTATTTTAAAAAACAAAAAGCCAGACATTAAACAAAAAAATATGTTAAAAAGCCCCCAAAAACTGCAATAAAAAACTAACAAAAATAAAGTGTAAGATAATCCAAAGATGATCAGCACAGAGTAAAAGGAGGATGTGGATTTAATTTACCCAGGTAACATGTCTTGAGGGAGAGTCATGACCAATCTGGTCAGACCAGGCCTAAAACATGGGTGGGGCATCAGCATTGACTGTATATAAGAACAGTCACTGTCAGTGAGCATCACCCCAAACTGCTTCCAGTAGACGGGGAGTGAAGAGAGCTGCAAGGAGGATCAGTTTACAGTGTAAACCGTGTTAACTTTTGGAACCAACTCCAAAATGAACAAGGTAGGTTTGATCAGGGTCAGAAAGTCTCAAAACAATATTTTTTTTCTTGTAAATGTTTTAGAAAGCATCAGAGGAGAGTTTGTTGATGTTACTGCAGAAATAAGGAACATACATGCTCTAAAACTTGTATCCACGACTGCTGGATTTTAAAATCTGAAAAAGATGGTTACATGTCAACAGTTTTTTCCTGTAAGAGATTATGAAATGTAGAGCGAGACCTTTCCTCGACCATAAACTAAAGAGCAAAGAGTCACAGTCATAAATATACTGGAAACAACACCTTGCTCTTATGCAACGCTCACTAAATCTCATGCTGCTGTCAGTCAATGAGTTCATTGTAACTGGACTTCAGGCCAAAGCACAATGTTATCCTCAAGTTACTCAATAAACAGTCCAAGAACGGCAGGTTATAAAAGCTGCTCTGTCTTGTTAAAAAGGTGTTTGTTGAAGTGCTTTGTCATCCCTCCTCAGGTTCACCGCTGAGGGGCTTAAACATTGATGGCTTTGTTTTAAAGGTCACTCTCCAGCAGCATCTCTGAAGCAGAACCCCACACCCTCACCATGGCTGACTTTGGGGAGATTCTGCAGAGCATCGGGGAGTTTGGACTCTTCCAGAAAACCCTTCTGTTTGCACTCTGCTTCCCCAGCCTCTTCCTGACTTTCCACCTCGCCAGTCTGATTTTCGTCGAGTCCGACCCGGAGCGACACTGCAACACTGACTGGATCCTCAAGTTGGCCCCGAACCTGACTGCCGAGGAGCAGCTGAACCTGACTGTGCCCCGAGAGGATGGCAGCTTCAGCAGGTGTAGGATGTTTGCTCCGGTGGACTGGGACATCCAGGTCATCCGGGAGTACGGACTCAACGACACCACGGTGTGCTCCAGTGGATGGGTGTACAGCAACATGAAGTACGAGTCCACCATAGTCACTGATGTAAGTTAAAAAAAGATGCAAAAAGCAGAGGTGCTTCTCTTTTACTGAGTTTTAGATGGTCGTTTTTCCTCAGTTTGATCTCGTCTGTGACCGGGCTTTTTTAAAAGAAGTGGCACAGGCTGTGTTCATGGCAGGAGTCCTCGCTGGATGTCTCCTGCTTGGACCGTTTGCTGAATCGTAAGCTTTTCTAAATTGAAGGGGCCAAAAGATGACTATTTTACTTTATATTTACAAAAAACTGACATTGAAATGTGTTGATCTGGAAAGGATTGATCTGGGAATGTGGTCTTTTCCAGGTTCGGTCGGAAGCGAGCCTCTCAGATCCCAGTTTTTCTGATGCTCATATTTACTGTAACGACTGGACTCTGTCCCAACCTGTACCTGTACATGTTGTCTCAGTTCATCGTGGGGATTGGTTATGGAGGATATCGGCTAAACAGTGTTATTCTGGGTACGCTTCACCTCTCCATCCTTCACTTTACAGCAGGGGTGTCATCTCCAGCATGGTCAAACTATTCTAGAGGCAGATTAGAGACAAGTCACCTCAAGTTAGATTTGAATAAATCAGGTTGATATCATGTTATTATTGCAAATAATACAAATTTGCCTTCAAATTAAGTTGCAATTCTTCATAGCAACAAAAAGCAAATAAATTTGAGTAAATCATGAAATAGAATATCTTTATCTAGATATATTTAGGACATTTTCTAGTTATAAGGCTTCATTGTGTCTGCTCTGATAGTTAGTTTCTTGCCATAACTTATTTATTTAAAGCCAAACTTTACAAATAATTGGTAAAAGAAAACACTACAAGTACAGTGCAACCGGCACATTAACATACAACAGTAACAAAGAGGGTTACAATATATACATTATATAAATGTGTGTGTGTAAAGTAAAAAATGCATTTCCTTTAACCAAAAAGTATATTTTAAAGTATGAATTCTCCGTGTTTGCAGTTACAGAGTGGATCGGTCCATCCCGGCGGTCATGGGGGGCGTGTGCCACCCAGTTGTTCGGGGCTCTGGGACAGTCCGTCATCGCAGGAATCATTTTCTACATCAGGAACTGGAGACTGGCTCAGTTCATCATAGCGGCTCCATTCGCTGTGGTCTCTGTCTACATATGGTGTGCATTCAGCTTTTTCTGTTAAAAAACCAAAAAAAGTCCTGCTATAGGCAGCATGTCAGTGAAACCACTGACGAGAGTGGTTGACCAGTTGTGGACAGGTTCATTCCAGAGTCAGCCAGGTGGTTGTTGGGAAGAGGACGCATAGATGAGGCCAAGCTGCTCATCACTAGAGTGGCGGCCATCAACAAACGCACCATTTCAGACTCCACCCTGGAAAAGGTACCCTTTAGATTTCTTATTTTACTCCATGAAAGTCAGAATGGCATTTAAATTAAATTAATACCAACAGTAGGTTAATTTCATGTAAACTTGATAGATTTTAAAGACCCACTCCGATGAAAATTGTGTTTTTGGTGTTCTTGTGGTATTTTTTATGATAATAGAGAACACCTGTCCAACTGCTCATTAATGCAAATTTCTAATCAGCCAATCACATGACAGCAACTCAATGCATTTATGCATGTAGAGATGATCTGCTGCAGTTCAAAATGAGCATCAGAATGGGGAAGAAATGTGACTGAAGTGACTCTGAACATGGGATGGTTGTTGGTGTCAGATAGGCTGGTCGGAGTACTTCAGAAACTGCTGATCTACTGGGATTTTCACCCACAACCATCTCTAGGGTTTACAGAGAATGGGCAGAGGAAGAGAAAATATCCAGAGAGCCAGATCTGGGGGAATAAGTGCCTTGATGATTAGTTCCAGCTGATAGAAAGACAACAGTAACTTAAATATCTGGGTCTGCAGAAGAGCATCTCTGAATGCACAACACGTCCATCCTTGAGGCAGATTACAGGAACAAGAAACTGAAGCTACAATTCTCACAGACTCACCAAAATTGGACATTAGTAGATTGGAAATAACGTTTCCTGTTCTGATGATTCTGCATTTCTCCTGCACCATTTGGATGGTAGGGTCTCCACAATCACCAGATCTCAACCCAATAGATCCCCTTTGGGATATGGTGGAACTGCAGATTGGGATCATGGATGTGCAGCTGAAAAATCTGAAGTAACGGTGTGACAATATCATCCTAATGTGGATCAAACTCTCTGAGAAATGTTTCCAGAACCTTGTTGAGTCTATGCCATCAAGAATTAAGGCAGTTCTGAAGGTAAAAGGGGGTTTGACCCAGAACTAGCAAGATGTGCCTAATAAAGCGGCCGAAATTAAATTTAAAATTGCATTTCTGATTATTTTTTGTATCAAATTGTTGTGAATCAGGATGAAAAAACTCAATTTAAAAACGATTTTTCTCTTGACGTAGACAGTACACAAGCTCCCCGCTCCTTCCCATTCTGATGCATCCACTTGTGAACGACTAGATCCATGTACGTCAGGGGTGTCAAATTCCAGGCCTGGAGGGCCGGTGTCCTACATGTTTTCCAACCAACCTGCCATTAAAGCTCCTTATTGGCCAAACACACCTGATCCAGGTAATGAACAGGAGATAAGGCAGGTTCCAGCAGGAGGCCGGCCTTCGAGGCCTGGATTTGGACCCGTGATGTACGTCTTCATCCTCGTCTGAGCTGACATCTGGGGTCAAAACTGCACGGCTGGATAGCTCCAATATTGCTCGGACCACTACAGTATTTTACAATCTTCTTGCAAAGAATATTAAATGTTTTGCATTCAGTATTCCCCCTTATTCACGGGGGTTAGTGACTGGAGACAATCTGCAAATACCAAATACACTGTAGTCACATTTCATCGATCTACACCCCACATGCCCCTCGATGGTCAAACGCTCAATGGAAACTCTCACTTGAGTTGCCCGGGCCATTCTAAACCGGTCAGGAGTGGAGCGGTCCAGACTGCTCAGTGGAAACCAGGCATAAGCAGCTCCGTTATGGGTAATGGGAAGGGGTGGCGGGGTGGCTATAAGCCAACAATCCAGAGGGGATCTTCAAGTGAACTCCTGCTGCTCTGCAGAAACTATATATATTAAAGAATGACACAAACTGATTGATTTTGGCTAAAATCAGCATAACTTTAAATAAAATATCCCTGAGAAAACTTTTACAGTAGATCAAAAGATGATCGGAGTGGGACTTTAAGTTCTTACTTGACAGATCAGTTGTGTGTTTGTAACATTGCTTCTTCATCTTCTTCACTGCATAGTGTGGTAAAAGATTTTTTAAGGACTAAAATTGCTAAAAAGAGACTATGAGGAGTAAAAGTTAGCATGATGTTGTGTTCACCCCTGTGCATTCCAGATTGTTATGAAAGAAACTGAGAGAAAGGGAGGAATAATAGTTCTTTTCCAATCCCCTGTTCTTAGGAAGTATTTCCTTACCATAATAATGGCATGGTAAGTTCCATTTCCCCGTGCACACACCAGCTGCACTGCTGAGACACACTGACCTGCCCAAGAGTAGAGGATGGTTGTCAGCTTCTGTTTCCCCTCAGGTTCTCGCTGAATGTCACCTACTTCTGCCTTTCCTTCAACGTGGGAAACTTTGGTTTGGACATTTTCCTGACCCAGGCCATGTTCGGCCTGACTGAACTGCCAGCTCACATTCTGTGCATTTGGCTGCTGGAGTTTGTGGGGAGGAAGGTTTCCCTCATGTCCACACTGATGATCGGAGGATTCCTGTGCTTTTTAATCCTCACTGTCCCTCAAGGTAAAACCCTTCAGTTTGAGTTGTTCTCCATGTTGAAAAAACTTTTATGTGTTCTTAATTCATATCAGTAAAGTTCATACATTTGTAAATATTGTTCACCATCAACACAATTCTGTGATTTAATCCCCAAATTTTATTTGTTGCTTTGTTTTTCTAAAAATAGACCGAGATATTCAAAGTCCAATCTGAGTGCTGATAAAATGTCATTCATGCTCAGTTAGTGATAATGTAACTAACAGCTTATATAGCACCATTCAAACAAGAAGCACAAGCTATCTGTCTGGTTATGAAACAAAGCAAAGCTGCATGTGCAAAACCCCCGAGGTCAATCCTTCAACACTAAACCTGTTCAACTCTGTTCCTGTAACCGCTTCTGTTGCCAAAACATGATGTCTGTCATAAAGATTTCCCAAAGTTTGATTTGTGAGACATCAGTTAGTATCATAACTTAATATTTTTTTTTTTTTAAAAAAGGTGGTATAACCAAGAAGATTTTTTGTTCCTACTGGTGTCACGTCATAAATTTTAGAGAACATAGTTAACAGAAAACAGTTACATATTTGAACACAAATTCATTAAATTAAAGACAGCCCAAATGCAAAATTTAAACAGGCTTATTGACAAAAAAAAGGTTGGGATTGTGCAGAAGCCTCAGTTACAGTGCATGGACTCAAAGCTTTGCATCACCACAGAGGCTTTCTGTCCGTTCATTTTCAAACTTTTTTGTTTGTTGCAGATAATCCCATTGCTGTTACCACATTAGCTATCGCCGGGAGATTTTTCACCAACTGGGCCGGTTCCGTTTGTAGTCTATACATTCAGGAGTTATTTCCAACATCATTTCGGTAAGTGTGAAATAGAACAAAAAATCCTTAAAATGTTGTGTTACAATTTAATTGTGAACAGTGCAAACACTTAAAGACACTTAAAATCAAATTTTTGGTGTTTTTAACACGTTCTTGTGATATGTTTTATGATGATAGAGGACATGTAAAGAAAATTAAAGTTCAAATTACATTTCTGAGTATTTCTTTATTCCAATCGTTTTGAATCAGGAGCAGATAAAAAAATGCGGTTTAGAAAAGCTTGTAGGTTTGAAGTATAAGTACAAGCTTCCTATTCCATTCTGATGCATCTACTTGTAGACAAATAGATCCATGTAAGTCTTTGTTACCCTCATCTGGCTCAAATCTGTATGGCTGGGAGATCCAACATTTTAGTTGCACTGCTAATGTTAGGTGTGAGTCTGTAAGATAGCGGGAGAGAGTGTAAACAGATTGATTTCGGGAAGTAGGGGTGGGCTTACTCCACACACACTCAGAGGCGAATTTCTTACCAACTACTGCCCCTGTGCAGACACTATGTCCTAGAATATGACACACTTTAAAAACATTTTCCTAGAAACAGCGTAATTATAATTAAAAGACCTCTGAGAACAATTTTACTTTTGATCTAAAGATGATCAGAGTGGGACTTTAAAAGTATTAACTCAGCTATTCATTGAAGATAATAATAATAGTAATAACAACATTAATAATCATACTAATGGAGATAAATTGTTTTTTGTTTCAGGCAAACAGCTTCTGGTTTGGGCTCAATAGCAAGTCGAGTTGGGGGGTTGTTGTCACCCCTGCTCAACATGCTAGCTGTGTACCACTGGTCCATACCCATCGTGGTCTACAGCAGCCTCACCGTGGTCAGTGGAGGTCTGGGCTACCTGCTTCCTGAAACCAGAAAAAGGGAACTCCCTGATTCCACTGCTGAGGCGGAAGGAAAAGTGTAAGAAACCAGCGTGTGTGTGACATAGTAAAACAAAGGTCTAGATGACCAGCTGAATGTCAATGCAAGTGAAGAAATGCATTTTATTGCTAAAAAGTTTTATTTTTACCCAGACGGTAAAAAAAAAATGATAATGTTACCTATTTTTGAGAACATTCGTTTTTTTTATTTTAACTTTTATCTAATTGTATTAATGTAGGACATACATGTATGTTTAATATAAATAGTTCTTATAAATCTACATATATTGGAATTTTTTTTTTTTTTACAGTGGCTTGGTTCAAAAAGCTTTACACAATTTTTTTGTTGTTTGCTTATTGTTAAAAATCTCTCTTTTTTTCCCCCACAGAAAGGACACTATAATGAGAAATCATCCGGAGTCCAACAAACCTGCACCAAACAAATCAACCAAACTGTAGTTATTGTTTTGTCTTACTGAGTGAACACACCAGATTTTATTTTGTATAAATACTCAAGCAGCCTCTAAAAATGATGTCCAAAATCAGTTCAGTTTTCTCCATGTCATGATCTAAGTTCATGTGCTTTTCGTCCTCTTTTTAACAACGGATATTTAAAGTTTTTGTCCATGAAAATGAAGCTCCTCTAGAGTAAAATGTTGATTTTCTAATTTAAAAGCCTCCAAGCTGCTTTGACCTTCTTCAGCTCAGCAGAGAGGCGCTGGCTCCAAAGCAGCTCAACAAGTGAGACCCGCTGACTGACAGAGCATCTATCTGACGGTCCAGGAAAGATTACACCCTGAGTTTCTGCCACAGCCTCCTTTCTTCAGTTTTCATCAGGTGGTGATAGAATTGTTGCATGACCTGAAAGAACACATTTTACTTGTTACATGTTAACTCATTTCATTCTTTATTGTTTAAACATAAGCTATTGCTGCAACTAACTCTCTGACACATTAAAGTACATGTGAATCATCTAACCTTTAAAGTCTCTGTGGTCCTTTTGTTACTGAATTTATGATTCTTTAATGTCCTTTAAAGGCAAATTTTAACACCTAAAAAAGTACAGTGAACATGTGATGTGAGGACAGTGACTGTCATGTGATTGTGTCAGTGCTTTGGTTTAGTTTTAGCCTGACCTGAGGTGAGTTTGGATCTCTAACCACAGACTGTGTCATCTGAATCAAATCGAACTTTATTTATAAAGTATGAAGCCCCTGAAGGGAGAAGAAAATAAATACAAGAAAAATAAATAGAACTAAAAAAAGTTGTAAGCATTTTTGAGGTAGGATTTCTTCTGTTAGAGCCACCAGAAACCATAAGCCTAATTTTAGGTCATGTAATTATTTGAAGATCAACAGAACTTGTTTGAATTCATAGTTAATACTTCACTGAAAGGAGAAATTAGCAGCACAAAAAAGTAAAGACAGAACAAAAATCTTCAGTTTGTCCACCAATTCTCTTATTGCACTTTTATTTTACTGACATTTATGATGGAATGCTTGATGTTTGCTTAGTACATTCTCAGACAAAGCTGTTTTAAAACTAAAATGTTTCTGATCACATGTTTTAACCCCAAGTAAACGCTTGAATATAGCAATATTGCTATAACTTAATATCTACTACATTTTCAAATTTGAGTGTGCAGCTGTTCCATTATGCTGTTTTTAGATGTGTTGTACTTTTAAATATTTCAAAAACATTTAAATATCTTCAATTACTGTCTATTTGTGTTATATTAGCGGCTTGTTTGCCAACATTTCTGACCTTTTTATTCTTTCAAAGTATTTTGTGAAAGATTTATTAATGCATTTAGCAAATGTGGAAAAGGTTAAAGAAAAGTTATAAACACGTTTTACCGAATAAAATGCCTTGGATGAATATTCTTTCTTTTGCTTTCCTTTATCTGTTTTTCTTTTTCTTTTTCTCTCTT
This sequence comes from Oryzias melastigma, assembly GCF_002922805.2. Classification (NCBI taxonomy): domain Eukaryota; kingdom Metazoa; phylum Chordata; class Actinopteri; order Beloniformes; family Adrianichthyidae; genus Oryzias; species Oryzias melastigma. The sequence continues at coordinate 23,181,773 of NC_050528.1, forward strand.
TAGATGGATATACTATGAAGTACAAATCACCACTAAGCATATTTTTTTTTTTAAATCACAATAATTAAATAAGAAAAAAACACCAAAAAAAAGCTTGACTTTTTATAAATTAAAACACATTTCCCAAAACCAAAGCGTTAAAAAAATCGGAGAAAAGCTATTTCCAGAAATCAAAATGAAATGCTAAAAAGTGACACATAAGAATCTATAGGAACTATGGGACATCACTGATTGGATGATGACAGTTGAGTGGAATTACATTTTGGTTTTTGCAGTTTTGAATTGATTCCTAAAATGTAATACATTTTTTTATTAGTATTATGTGTTTTCCTTTTTAAGTATTATTGTGATCTTTATCAAATTTTAGGCTTGAGTGATTTGAACTTGCAGGTCATCTTGTTATTCTTTTGTGTGTAATTTTGTTACATTAAATTATCCTTCCTGCTTCAGATGAAATCCGATTTTAAAAACTCCAACTCTAAATTCTCTCAGTCTGTAAATATTGAACCAACCCACTTTTCTGTTCTCAGTAACTAAGATACCTGCTGTGCAGAAACACAGAGCCTCAAGATGTGTCAATAAAAGTAATAAAAAAATGTTTTCCTTTTCTCCCTCCAGTTTTAAAGTGAAACACAGTTTCCCTTTTTACGTTTATTGGAGAAGTGCAATGATTAGTTTAAACCTTTCAGAAGTAGAAAGGGAAATCAAACCCAACATTTTTACTCCTTCAAATTTTATTTCACATTGGTAAATACATTTAAGAAAATCCACACTTTTAATCATGAATATTTAATCACTTTAGTCTTGCAACTAAAACCTTTTTGCTGATCATACGAATAGTGTGGTAGATTATTGTGCATTCTTTTTCTTATAAAAGAACAGATTTAAAAAAAATAAAATAAAAGCATCACATATAAACACACTTATCCCAGTAAATCATCCATCCAGCTGCTCTCTGATTGTTGCCCAGCAGTACTGTTTTCAGACATCATCAGAGTGTCTACATTCACAGCACTTGGCTCTGCCACAGACAGCGGTGGTATATCTGCAGTAAACATGCCATCACCAAACAGATCCATCGGCACTGAGGGAGCCGCAGGAGAAGCTGCAACAGACCCGAGCAATTCCCCCTGTGAGTTCTCAGGAGCTGGAGTGCTCAGTAAAAGTGGAAATGCGTCTACACTTCTTGAGCTGTCTGAAACTCCAAAGATGTCGTCGGGAAAAAGACTGGTGGAAGCTTCGGGTTGATTGTGGGCGTTAACTATGGGCAGAGAGAACAGGTCATTCTGGGTAAATAAGTCAAAACCAGCACTTTGATCAGTCATTGGGTTCAAGGACTGGAAGGGATCTAAACTGTCGTCTTGCTTGAAAGGAGCTGAGTCATTGACAGCAGGTGGATCCCTCACAACCTGAGAGTCAAACAGACTCAATGCTTTCATTGAAGCAGCTCCAGGTACAGTTGTGTCAGTTAGAGAAGATGGAAGAAGAGTGGGGGTATCAAACAAATCCGAACTGTTGGAGAGACCCAGAAGCTCCTGGCTGTTAGGTTTTATTTCATCTTGATCAATAGATTGTATATTTGGTTTTAGATGAGAGTTTTCTGCATTTATTTGATTGGGCACATTACTGAGTAGGGCGGAACTGGTCTCTTCTCCAAAAATATTATCATTAAATGGCTCATTTATCAAGATGTTGTCAGGAGGATGTTTGAGATGAACTCCGGGATCGTCTGCATAGATGCCTGTAGCCATGCTGTTCTGTAATTCTGACTCTTCACCTGCTGAGTTTTTCTCTTTACCTGTTTGATTATCATTTTGTTCAGTTAAAGACCTCTGAGATGGTTCGTCAAGCAGATCAAAAATGCTGTGCTCAGAAGAATGTGACAGATGAAGGTTTGAAGGATCTGGTTCAGATGGATGTTTCCCAGTAGGGTTGAAAGGATCATTCTCAGAAGGATGTATCTCGGTATGGTTTGACTGATCTTTTTCAAAAGGATGTGGCTCAAAACTGTGTCCCCCTGTAAGGTTTAAATAATCTTTCTCAGAAGATTTTGCCTCAGTCAGGTTTGTAGGATCTGGTTTAGAAAGGGTCTCAGTAATGTTTGAATTGTCTTTCCCAGATGAATGTGCCTTAGTGAGGTTTGGAGAATTTAGTTCAGAAGGATTGGCCTCAGTAAGGTTTGAAGGATCTGGTTTTGAAAGATGTACCTCAGTAAGTCTTAGAGGATCTGGTTCAGAGGGATGTGTCTCAGTAATTCTTGAAAGATCTTTCCTAGAAGGATGTGTCTCAGGGACACTTGAAAGATCTGATTCAAAAAGATAAGTCTCAGTAAGACTTGAAAGATCTGGTTTAGAAAGATGTGCCTCTTCAAGGCTTGAATGTTCTTTCCCAGAAGGTTGTATCTCAGTGAGGTTTGGAAGATTTGTTTTAGAAGGATGTGCTTCAACGATGTTTGATGGATCTGGTTCGAAGGAATGTGCCTCAGTAAGGTTGGAAGAATCCAGTTCAGAAAGATTGTCCTCAGTAGGGTTTGAAGGATCTGGTTTAGGAAGATTTCCTTCAATAAGTCTTGGATGATCTGGTTCAGCAGGATCTGCCTCAGTAAGTCTTGAAGGATCTGATTCAGAAGGATGAGTCTCATTGATTCTTGATGGATCTGGTTTAGAAAGATGTGCCTCTGCAAGGCTTAATTTATCTTTCCCAGAAGGTGGTTTCTCAGTAAGGTTTGGGAGATTTGATTTAGAAGGATGTGCCTCAGCAAGGTTTGAGGGATCTGGTTCGAAGGAATGTGCCGCAGAAAGGTTGGAATCATCTTTTCCTGAAGGATGTATCTCAGGATGGTTTGAAGGATTTGGATTAGAAGGAATCACCCCAGTAAGGTTTGGGGGATCTGGTTTATTGATCAGGTTTCCTGGATCTGGTTCCACAGATGCACCTTTAGAAACATCTTTCTTAATTTGCTCGTCTTTAGGCACATTGCTTTCCTTCTGTGCATTTTTTGATGCAATATTTGGTTTGGCTTGTGCTTTGTCTTGTAAAGACACTTTTGTGGTATCAGAGGATGACTGAAACAGTTTTCCAAAGAGTCCACTGCTTAGTTTGGCATCAGGTTTCTTGGCATCTTTAGGCTCAACCTTGGATGTTTTGTCATTTCCGCTTGATGTGAAAAGCTTTGACAAAGGACTCTTTCCTTTGGGCAAGGATCCCAGTTTAGTTCTTGAATTAGTTCTTGGCAAAGGCTTCTTCTGATCAATGCTGTTTGGTTTATCTTGGGTTGAATTGTGGGTTTGTTGCTGGTTTTCATTCTTGTCATGGCTGTCCATTTCTCTGGCCTGATTCCTAGCAGAAATTTGTGCAACTTTCACATTATCTGATCTTTGTGTATCGTTTGGTTTTACAGATACGTCTGTTTCTGGTGGTTCTTTTTGGTTTGTAATACTTTGAGCTGAACAGATGTTTGGGGAGTTGAGTGAGCTGTCAGCCTCTTCTGTGAATCCAGTCAGGGATACTTTGTCTTCTTGTGGAATTTCTTGACTGCTCTGTACTTCTGCTTCTTTCTCCTTATTTGGTTTTTCCTCTTTTGCCTCGTAGTTTTTGTTTTCAGGTTTTTCGTTGGATGCCTCGATCTCTGTGTGGCTGTTGATGCCGATTTTGGCTTTGTTGTTAGATTCATCCACTTGATTAGACTCATGAGGAATTGTTTCAATGTTGCCTTCTGAGTTCAGCTGATGGGTTTCTTCAGACTGAGCGACTTCAATATTTGGAGCGAAGTGGACAGATTTTTTCCCTTTGCTTTTGTCTGATCTGTTGGATGTTGGAGTGTTGTTTGGTTTTGGAGACACTTTAGTTTGATCCTTGCTTTGGTTAATAACAGATATGAGTTTTTCTGGTGCTCTGGCAGTGATGGTGTCTTGGATATGGGCTAACTTTCGTGCCCCACTGGACAGGTTTGGTTTCTTTGAGGGCAGTCTTTCAGATGAAGAAAACCCCTGAGGCTGTGATTGTTCTTTAACCTGCTTATCCCTCATTTCCACTCTGTTTTGGACTATTTCACTTTTCCATTGCTCTGAGTTTATGCGACCTACAGCCTTTTTGTCTGTTTCAGGTTTCCGCTCTGACACATGGGATCTCTGCGAGGAACTAACTCCAGTATTCTTTTTCTCTGGTGGCCAACTAATTTTTAATTTGCCCTTTGCATCAACCCCACTTTTATTTTCCAATTCTCTTGCGGTGGATTTAGCAACAATTGCTTCGGCAGAGTGGTTTAAGTAATTTTTGGTCTTTTTGAAGGGAGATCTGGCATCTGGCTCATCTGCTACCTTGTTTTTGTTGACCCAGCGGTCTTTGAGTGGTATGTGCCCAAATGCTTCATCATAATTTCCCTTCCTTTTGAAAAGCTGCTTGTAGTGAGAAATGCAGTAGAACTCTCCGTGAAGTGATGAATAGTTGTGAATACTGCCAAAAAATAAAAAATAAAAAGTTTAATTATTTGTCTGATCAACTGCTGGGACTCGAAGATCAGAAGCCCTCACTATGAAAGCCAATTACAGACTCTGTGAACCACAAAGATTTAAATAATTTTGTTTGGATGTTTTAATGTCTCACCTGAGTTTCTTCTTGCAGTATTTACAGCTGAAACACCTGTGGTGAAGAGTTAGTTTATTTGCCACCATTTTTTCCATTGGGTAGACGGGTGTCAAACAGGCAGAACACATTTCCTTAACTGGAGGCTGAAACTGTGATTAAAAAAACAAACAAACAAAACATGTTTGCATTTTGAAATGTAAAAAAAATGTTATTTGCATCACTTGTCCTTAAAGTTACAAAAACCTATAATTCAGCTTGAATGAAATGTGTACATGTTCATATGTTTTTGCAGTAAAACACAGCTTATACAATCAAAAAACGGTCTAAATCTGCAACATTTAATACTAAATGAGGTATTTGGTCCAGTTATTAACAGCAGAAATTCACAGTCACTAAACCTCACTTTATTGTTAAGAAAAATACACTTTATTTATTTTTTTGTTGCCTAAGGGGAGTAATAAATACAAACAATGTTTTTAATATGTATTCAAATTGTGCTCTACCATTTGACCGAGCAGCAATTAGTCCCATTTTATATGGTGATCATCTATATTTGTGATTTTATTGGCGTTTACCCCCACCCCACCATATTTTTTTTACTTTTAGAGGCAAAATTATCAGCTTTTACAGATCATGGGTGTTTATACTTTAAGATTTTTTACTTCTTAATGTTTTTAAACATATTGTTTTTATTAATAATAAAGGGGTTTTGCTTAAACATCTTGTGTTAGTTTGAAAATGAACCAACAATAAGTGCTAATGAGCTACTATAAATTCTTATTTTAGATTTTTTTTTGAGTGCTTGTTTAGCAAGAAGCATCCATGCTCTTACATAGAAACTATTCTACCATATTTAGACCATAGCTGTCGATTTAGGCACTTTCTTTATTTTTTACTTGTCTTTCATTTTAGAGAAAATATATCTTTCTATTTCCTTTTTATTTTACATTTTATTAAATCTTTAAAAAACTAAGCTGTTTACTATTTTTTAAGCAAACTTATGGCAAATCTGACTCAGTCCTGAGTTAATAATAAACTAATTCTGGCACAATATTATTTGTGCAATTGATTATTTTCATGAAATTAATTTAATTGACACTTGAATTGACTTGTACTTGTAAAAATATATGTATATGTCTGGGAACTTTTAAACATTTAGAAGAACCTGAAAGGGTTTCCAAGTGCATCTGTGTCTGCAGCTCACTGCTCCCCCATCAAATGCGGGGAACAAATTTCACACAACTAATGGGACTTCACTTTCAGTGTTTCTGTGAAAGAGTAGTAATTTTTTTACACATTGTCTCCCCTGTAAAGCTGGGTGTGCCTGATTTGTAAGCATCCTTTTTTTAAATTCTTTATCCATTTATTTATTCATGTATTCATTTTTTATTTTTTTTCTCTGTTCTCTTTTTTTAATAGTTTTTTCATCATCACATTTGTTCATGGAATGAGCTAACTCACCAAGAAGTGAAATGAAAGTCCAACACTGAGTCTCTGTTAGAGGATAACTGTACAGACTAATCAATTTCATATTTAGCTTGCATTTATGTTGTTTTCTGCAACTTTGAAACCATTCATGCAACTTAGCCTACTTTGACTAACTGTACATTTTAGTTTCTCAGTTCACTTTGTGTGTAACTGTAAGGTCCAATCCAAATTCTTACTTTCTACAACAAAAAGTCATTATATTTAAATGTAAACTTCTGTGCTTCAGACCACACCCACACAAAGAAAAGCGCTTCTCAGCGCAATCATGGGGTTTACCCTTGTGACAGCGGACTTTGGACCCCTACGTTTGGAGGGTGAAATAAAAAAATAATAATCCCGGACACACTAGCACTTAAACTACCACTTCAAATTGAGGGGAAGGGCTAAGGGGATGGGAGAAGGGAAGAATTTAGATTGGGCCCAACTGTTCATTGTTTCTTGGCTGCTAATTTCCACATTTTCTGCAAAGAGTGGGTGATTCTGGTGATCAGTGCAAACTCAGTGTGATCTGTCTTTATTCAACGAGATCCCAGTCCAGATCTGTTATGATTTCCTGAATGAAACCATACAGCACCTTAAAGTTACTTCACACTCTACATTTTTTTTAAACTTTTTTTTTATTGACAACTAACATAACAGGATTTACAACGGTTACAGTATAAAATCTATAAGACAAAGACTCGTAAGATTTGTTTATGCTAAACAAAAAAAAACTTTTCATTACAACATACTGGAAATAATACATGATTGAAAACCTATGTTTATAAAGTTACAAAGGTCTGTGTGATTTTACTTGGGTCTGCTAAAAGTTACAAAAACCGTCCCTTCCTCTTTGGGGCGGCTAAAGACTTTCTCTTCAAAGAGGCCTCCAGGTCGTCTCATCAAAGGGGAAGTCACAGTTTCGTATCTGGTTGGACTCCCCATTGCTTCAAACAGAGAAGACGCTTTGCTGTCTGAATGGTTAGAGACGAATGTTGAGGTCACAGAAGACACAAACACGTTGCCAAAGCCGTCGCTTTCTTCATACGTTTCGCTGACCGTCTTGGTGTCAATTACTCCTGCAGGTTTCTCTGGCAGGGTTTTGACTTCCAGCACGCTGACCTGGTGTTGAGGACGATCCGAACTATGATTGGCGGAATCTGTTTGTGGTTTGAATGTCGTCATGGTTGGCTTTGGTTGCTCCATGGGCTTTCTTGCTGAATGAATGGAGATAAACGAAGGCGAGGATTGAGAAGATGACTGCCTAACAAGTGGTTTTTTGGGAGCTTCTTCTTTTGGACATTTTGAATCCGTCGTCCCTTTGGGGACGCCTGGTTTGGTCTTGCTTGATACGATACTTATCTTCTTGATGTTGTTGGCTGGCTGAAGGCTTTGCTCTGATTTCAAAGACTCGTCAAACAGCCCTGACAGTCCTGCAATGTCTGCCTCAGATTTTAGGTTAGACACTGAATACAAAGCCTTTTTAATCGTTTCTTCAATGTTGAGAAGCTTTGTTAATGTTTGTTCCTTCAGCTTCCGTATGTCTTTGCTAGCCTTCTCCAGATCTTCAAATGCCATCTCAACGGACGAAATGCTTTCCATATCGTCATCCTGCACTTCTGCTTCAACTTTCTTTGCAGCCATTTTACTTTGCTTCGCAGTTTTACTTGACACCATCCATTCAGGAACATATAATGTCTTTACGGAGCTCTTCTCCTCCACTGAGGACTCTCCCTCAATCTCCTTCACCTGAGACAGGACTCCTTTGAGTTCCTCCCGTTTCCTTAAGTTTTCAAAAATTTCCAAAGCTGCCTCTTCATTTTCTCTCATGATCTCCTCCTTGTGAATAGAGAGCCTTTGTCGTCTTTCGTCTTCAGTCTCTCTCCCTTTTTTCTCTCTGAGAACAACTTTATCCTGACAGTCCGGTTTCTGCTGTACTTTTAGATGGGGCTGCCATGCATCGACTGAATTATTAATCTGGGACATTTCCCCATTTGTGTCAGATTTATCAGTTTTTCTGTCATTTGTGACTTTAACCTTCTTTGCCAGAACCGGTCTTGGGTTGGAAACCTCACCGTTCTGTCTGTCAAACTTTTGAACAACAGACTGCAAACTTGTGTTCATCTCCTCCTTTCCTTCTTCTGCATGTCTCCTCTTGCACATCTGAATCTCCTCAGCTGCATTTATTTTCTTTATTCCATCTTCATTTTCTAGCAGTTGGATATCTGCTTCTGTCTTTGTAAGTGACATTTGTGCTTTCTCCTTACAATCCTCAATCGTTGAGACAATTGAAACACTTGTTTGGTTTATATCTACTTCATCTGCATACTTGTTTATCGTTTGGTGAGCTGGGACATCTTGCCGTTTGTTTTGGGGCATCGTACGAACTGGGTGTTTTTGTGTCAGAGGAGATGCTGTACTGGGGGCCGGAGTTGGTAAGGTGTTTGGTCTTTCTGGGGGCACAGATTTCATCCATTGTGGCTTTGGTGGTAAAGCTGGCTTCTGTTCCTGTGGTTTTTCACCCTTTTCAGGAGGTAAAGGTGGTGTTACTCCTTCGGAGCTTGACGCTTGAGTGTTTCCATATGCTATGGGGTTGGGGGATGGACTCTGTGTTGCTATGGCTGGCTGTCCTTCGCAGGTTACTGAAATTGAAGGAGATAACGTGTCAGATGGAGGTACAGACACCACAGCACAATGATTGTGAACAGTCCTGTTTCTCCTTGAACAAGCCCTGCCTGAATTCCTGTATATCATGGCAGCTTTGTAGTCTCCTCTGGACACATTTATATTAGATTTCTCTAGAGACTCCAAAGCCAATTGCATATTTCCTCTTACAACGTTGTTTTTTTCTACAATCTTGTGATCTGCCGGTGGACTCTGCAGAGACCTGATCGCTGCCTTCACATCTCCCTTAATGATTTCCTCTGTCTCATCTTCAGTTGTGTGACCATTAAAATCACAAACATCAGAGCGTGGTTTTGACTCTGTTGCACAACTATTGTCTACAAATTCACTTGGTCGACAAGCCTCAAAGAAAATCTGGCCTCTATGATTCCTCTCTGCATCACTGACCTTGGGATGAGTCCTGATTTGCTGGCACTTGGAGGAGGAAGAGTGTGAGGATTGCATCACAGTGGTGGAGCTTTCTTCTTGGGCCATTGTGCTCAAGTTGTAGATTTTTCCAGGAACAACAACCTCTCGCTCCACGTGCATGCTTTGCTGCTTTGCCATTTCAAGAGATCTTTTTGCTGCTTTCACGTTTCCAGATATAATGACCTCCTTTTGTGCTTGATTCCCTTCTTCTATGGGACCTTGGGTTGACAGGTCCATGTCGTAGATTGTTCCAGGCACAATTATCTCCCGTTCCATGTGCATGCTCTGCTCTTTTGCAAGCTCCAAAGACTCCATGGTTGCTTTGATGTCTCCTGCAACAACCTCTTCTTTGTCCAAAACGATTGGTTGCTTCACAAAAAGTTGTTGCTTTGCTGATGAAACATCACCAGGGATGATTTCTTCCTTTGACATGCAGCTGTCAATGCTAAGCGCACACTCAGAGGAAAAAACCTTTTTGGTGTTCTTTACATCTCCCGGTAAAACATCACAAATGGATCTTTCGATGTGCTCCTTTTGGTGGCAAAGGCTTTTCTTGGCTTCCTTCACGCTCCCATGAACTGTGTCTAACTGCTCCTTCACCAAGAGACCGTCATCGACTTCACTCTCAGATGCCTCAGCATGAAGACTCCTCAGATATTCAAGGTCTCCTTTCTCAATGCAGCTTTTGTACAAATTCACATTTCCTTTCTCACTTTCGTCCACTCTGCATGAAACTGCTGGTCTTTGACTGTGAGCAGACGCCAACAGGTTTCCAATGGTAGACTTAACATCTCCTCTCTCTGTGACATGACTCTCAGTTCTGGTTTCTGTGTTGATGTAAAGTGAATAAACAGACATTTCTGCTCGCCCCTCTCCAGTCTCTTGCATTATGATTCCCTTCTTGAGATTCTTATTTGGAATGAGAAGCTGGTCTATTGTTTGGACTATGTTTCTAACTCTTTGATCACTGTCAATGGTGGTAGAGTAAGTCAACTCCAAGACTGGAAGCTCAACCACTGTGGTGTTAACTTCACCTTTCTCTGTTTGTCTCAGAAGGGTGATTTGTGGTGCCAGTGTTGGCGTTAGCAGGAGCTGGAGCATGATGTTACTGATGTTGCCTTCAACCACATCCTCCTTCTGAATCTGCACACCCGTGTTGCTCTCAAGCAGATACTTTGCCATGGTAATAGTCTTGCTCTCTTTGGCTTCTATGACAATACCACTTGATTGCACAAAATGGTTTTGGTGCAAGTAAGAAAGAGTGTCAGTCACACTGTTGGCGGTGATTTTGTCCAGTGGGGTGGTCTCAAAGAGCCAGGTGGTGCACTTTACATCAGCTTTAGGCATCTCCTCGACATCTTGGACTGTAGTGTTTTCTGAGTCCTTGATTTTGTCCAGCGGCTGGGATTCAAATAGCCAGGTGCAGCGCTTTACATCGCCTTTCTGGCTGTCTTCTCTGTGGACTCTTTTCACTTGACTCTGCTCCTCAGGTTCCCCCTTCAGACGGTCAATGGTCTGATTCTCAAAGAGCCAGGTCGAAGTCCTCACGTCACCACGTTGGACATCAGTGACACTCACCGTTCTTACAAACTTCTGGTTTGACTGATCAGACTCAAACAGCTTTTTATTTTCCTGCACACTGCTGCTTCCAAAGTCTTCAGAAACCCTGACTGAAGGCTCCTCTTGGCTGCCAAAAGAGTCCAGAGGTTGGGTCTCAAACTTCCACCTGGCAGATTCAACGCCACCTTTCTTGACATCTTCTTGTGTGACGGCTCGTATCACGTAGACCTCCTTTTCTGCTTTGATGGCATCGAGCGGTTTTGTCTCAAACATCCACCTTGCTCCTCTAACATCACCACTCAATACCTCTTCCTTTTTCACAGTTGTCACCTCATGAAACTGGCCCTCCTTGTCTCTAATAGCATACAGCGGCAGGGACTCAAACATCATGGTGCTCGACTTCACGTCAACATTGCTCGCAGGTCCTTCCACAGAGGCTGAAACCTCTTCTAAGGGCTTCTTTTGGATTCTGTCCAGAGAGGATGTTTCAAATATAAACTTCTTGTTCTGTACATCGCCACTTTCACAAAAGAGTTTCTGCGTATTTGCTTCATCGTTATCCTTGTTGATTAAGTTCATGGGGCAGTTCTCAAACATCCAAGTAACTTTATGAACCGAGCCTTTTTCAATCTGTTCCTCTTGGCTCTGACTTTCAGAGGTTTTCACAATTTCTGATCCTATTTCATCAAGTGAGTGGGACTCAAAAAGCTCCTTGACACGAGAGACATCACCTGACTGAAAGTCAACCTGACTGATACACCTCAGGTCTTGTTCTGAATCTGAATCTTTTCTTATTCTGTCCAAGGTTTCAGTTTCAAAAAGATGTTTGACTGTTTGAATGTCGACTTTCGATTTGACAGAATCCTGAACAGTCCCACATAGTCTCAAGTTGTATGGCTCACCGTGTCTGATGTTGTCGAGAGGCTGAGACTCAAATAGCCAGGTAATAGACTTGACATTGGTACCATCAGTTAAATCTTCATTCTTCAGTTTTTCTGATTTTTCGTATCGAACATTCATTGGTTGGGTCTCAAATAACCATTTGCAGGACTTCACGTCCCCTTTGCAAAGCTCCCCTTTCTCTGCAGAAGTTTTTTCTGTCTGGTTGACCTTGCAATGGATGTTATCTATTGTCTGAGTTTCAAAAAGCCACTTAGCCATCTTGACATCACCTGTGCTCTCCTCCTGTCTGGTGATTCCCTTGATCACCTCAACACTTCCTTTTCTCTCTGCTAGCTGGTCTAAAGGCTTGGTCTCAAACATCCACTTGTAGTTTTTGACTTTCCCCTTGATGAATTCCTCTCGACTGACAGTTGTAACCTCATGGAGGTTTCCAGAGCTGTCTTTGATTGCGTATAAAGGAGTTGTTTCAAACTTCAGCTTATTTTCTTTGACATTTCCACCTTCAATGGTCTTTACTTTTGCAAAAGTCTCCTGACTTTGAGCACTTTTGCTCGAGACAATTGTTTCAAAAAGTTGCTTGAATCCCTTTACATCCCCCTTTTCCATCACCTGTTCTTTTGGTAAGATGTCCTCATGTGTGCCGCCATTCTGAAATAATTGCTTTCTGTCTCTTACTTCTCCTTGTTCTTCAGCTGAAATGGTAATTTTCTTCAAGTGCCCAACCTCATAGTTTTCACCAAAGGCCTCCATGGGCTGAGTTTCAAACAGCCACAGAGAAGTCTTGACATCTCCACCAATCACCTCTTCTTTCTCCACAAATGTTTCGTCAGCGTCCCCTTTTAGACTTGCCAGTGGCTGCATTTCAAAGAGCTTCCTTTTGTTGCTGACGTCAGCCTCTCCAGGACAGATGGCCACTTGAGCTTCAAGCTTGTCTGTGCCAACAACTTCTTGAATTGTGTCGAATGTCTGAGTTTCAAACATCCACCTCTTTTGATCAACGCCTCCTTTCTGTCCTTCTTCCAGAGATATACCCCGAATTATTTTCACTCCATCACTGCCTTTATTGATCAGGTCCAAAGGCTGAGTTTCAAAAAGCCAACGGGCTGTACGGATTTCACTGCTGTTGATCTCCTCCCTGCAGATGGATTTAATCTCGTGGATGTTGCCGCTGGTGTCTCTGATGGCACAGCCAGGATCTGTCTGGAAGAGCTTCACAGTCTTCTGAACGTCTCCTTTCTGCTCCTGAAGCTCTGATTTAAGCTTGAGGAAGCTGTGATCCACACAGGAGTTGCTTCGGCCCAAGTCACTCAGAGGTTTGGACTCAAAAAGAAGCCGAGTCCCTCTGACGTTGCCAGGCTGGATCGGCTCTTTCAGAAGTGCCTCAACAAGTTCGCTCTCTTCGCTATTTGGTTTATTGAAGGAGTCTAAAGGCTGGGTCTCAAATAACCACATGGATGTTCTTACATCTCCCATGACGGAGGTTTGGCGCTCAACAGGTTTGAGGATGGGGTTCTCATTGCCCTCAAACACTAGAGAGGTGTTTCTGACATCTCCACCTTTCAACTCCTCCTCGAGCAGTAACTTTCTGGTTTCATGGGGATCTCCAATGTTGTCCAGAGTCCAGTTCTCAAAGATCCACTTCATGGACTGCACTTCACCACTGTAGGCTGGGTCCTGGTTGCCCTCCGACTGCACCGCCTTCATGATATCGTCATCCACTGCATCATCGAGCCCCGCCCGCAGGTCAGGGTGGATGTGTTTGAAGAGCCTCTTCAGCTCACTCTTCTGCCTTTGCTCGTAGAACGAGGAGAAGGTTTCTTTGGGGGGAGGCACAGGAAGTGCTGCAGGATCTTCATAGTCTGTGGGCCTAGATGGTACAGGAGGAGGTGGAGGAGGGGGCAGGTCTTCTTCTTCATGAGGTGGTTGAGAGACTCTCACTCTACTGACTGCTTCGGCCATCTTGAAGAAAAGAAAACAGGAGTAACAGCTTCAGCATGCGTCAGACAGCCTTTAGGAGGGCATTTAGAATGGCATGCGTGAAGAAAAGATGTCATACTTTACCTTTTTCTATGTTTTCATGTTGTTTTTCACAGCAAACCATCCTGTGTCACACCAGGGTTAACTGCACACTTCACTGCTGTTAGTACGCACACACTTGAGTCTTTTTTTTTTCCAAACATGAACACTAGGGGAAAGTCTCAAGAATCAAGTCTGAACTTTTCCATTCCTTAAAGTATCTTGAATTTTACTTAATGATAACTTACTTTTTTGTTGTGTTTGAAAATAAAAATCAATCTTTGTTTTTCATTGAGTTTTTTGGTTGTAATCAGAGTTTAGTTATGCCCTACAAAATTACAACATTTGCATTAGTAGTTTTTATTTGTATGCACAAAATAGTCCATTTGAACAAAATACATAAAATCTGCTATGAAATTATTATATTTTATTTTTATTCATCAAAATATTAAATTTTGTTGCTTGTATCACTTGTTAAACCAGATGTATCAAATATGATACATAAAACCTAATATTGTGTAGCCCGTTCCACTGCTTCATTTTTTTAACACAAAAAACATGAATTTTAACTACATTTTTTGACAAAACTTGACAGTTTTAACTTTTTAAAAAATAAAATTCAGACATGTTGAACATTTAAAATCATGCATGCAAGGACAGACAGACACAGCAAAAGTTAATAAAACTCCACATGCTGGAAAAATAACACAGTACCTTGCTCCTTTTAGTCCGCGTTGCTGAATTTTCAGTCACTTCCTTTGAACCAGGAGATAAAATGTGAGTTTAGGTGGCAGTTGGTTTGATGATGCATCAAATCTGCGTTCGGAACATTTATTGGGTTTTTTCTGTGGCGGCTAAAGGCCTTGACCTGAATCGGAAGAGGGAATGAGAAGCATCTCAGGAACTCACCGGATGTACTGGGCCTCCGGTGGAGTCTGCTGCTGCTCTTGACAGATAGAGCGCTGATCTGTCTCTGACTGATGGGGAGGTCGTTGCCCTGTCTCTGCTTTTTGTTGTGGGGGGGCTGCTCCTGCTCACTGATGAGTTATATTTGTCATCTGGAAGAGTAAAAGTAATTTTAAAAAAGGTGAAAATCCTTTTAAGGTCAAACTGAGCTTTAGATTGCGTGTAGTGTCAGCAACAACCCATATGATAACAGCATGTTTGTGTATTTTTAGCTAAGTGTGGGGTTATTTATAGTGACAATGGAATTTGTCTTATCACAAACACTTTTAAGCTAACTTGTGGAGGTTTTGTTAAATCGTCATTTCTGCAGCGTTTTCTTAAATTAAACACTTTATGGAGGTTTGGATTGTGAGAGTAGACGACAAAAATGGGTTTTGGCCGTGCTGCTTCGGACCTTCGGCAGCCTGCATGCCATGGAGTGACCGTGACGCCCAGGAGGAAAGAAAAACAGCAACTGCAAGCTCAGCTGGAGTGATACAGACGGTTTGCACATTGTTTGAATGAGCTCTCTGCCATCAAACCATCAACACCTGACCTGAGGAATGCAACTGACTGAGCCCGGAAAAGTCATGGGAATTATCTCAGTCACGATAGGAGAATCGTTTTACCCGGCAACTAAAAGCTTCTTTGACTGTTTTAAATTAACATTTTAAACAAAAATAAACTTTTTTTGGACATTTTAAAGGAATTATTGGGTTTAATATAAAAGCTATCCATGTGTGACTAATGTTGGGACTGAAAAACACCTCCCCGTTTTGCACACAAAGCTCTCGTGGGACAAAAGGACGGAGCAGCAAGCTGGCGCCGCTCACGAGGCCAGACTTAAAGCATTTTCATAGCTGGGTGAGCAGACAGAATGAAGCGACCCCAGCCGTGCACGTTCCGTGGAAGGGAGGTCACTCGTCACCACACATTTACACGCTCGTCCCGCAAAACGGGGATTAGTTCAAACCACTTGGTGCCAACTCAGATGGATGTTTTAGCCTGGCAGAAGTGTGATCGATTTCCTGGTGGTTTTTCTCACTCTGGACTGGAAGCAGTTAAAGCTGACATCTCTTTGATGGAGGTCAAACCTCCAGGAATGAAGAGGAGCTATTAGCGGCGCAGGGCGTGGGTTTTTCAGCTGCCGACAGCTGAAAAGCAGTTGCCGTTTGTTCTTTACCACCTTCACCTCCATCAGCTGTTTGAGGATGCATTCACAGACGCTAATGAAAACCCCAGAGACATAAAAAAAAATTAAAAAAAAGACAGCTCCTTTCATGGAGTCCAGCTTGAACAGAGTTACACTAAATGACCAAACTCTATAACTCCTCATTTTGGGTGATTTTGTGCCTTTGTTGCACAGTCAAATTAACCACTTTGATGCAAATTTGGCTCCTTTTTTTATAGCTGGAAATAAATTTGGGCATTAAAACAGAAGAACAGGGACACCAGAATGCTTGTGTGAGTAGTTCTTTAAAAGCTAACTTCTGTTACAACATCTCCACATTGCTCCTTAACGAAATCATGAATTCTATTGGTAGATCTCGCCTGTGGGACAGCCTTCCAGATCCTCTTAAATTCCAAAAATGCTTCTCTTTACAGATTTCTAGTCCTCCTCCAAGGTAGTTCAGTCACTTGCTTGAAAAAAATGTGTTGTTTTACATCACATAAAAACAAATTCTAGAATCAATTTTTAAAAATTATACATTCTGATTAAAATATAAAGAGATTGTAGTAATACTATTAATATTGTCATACATTTTTTGTCCTAAAACACTTTCTAAAGTAGTTTTTTTTCAATCAATATTACTGGAGTGTTATAATTTAACATTAACCACACATTTTCCTCATTTCTCTCTATCTGAAAAAGTCACTTATACTTACTAAACGATGTCACTTCCTCTTTTATCTGTTGAATATCCGACTCCCTGTATTGTCTGGCACAGCTTCTGTCCTCTCTCAGCGTTCACCCAACCTGAGCTCTTCTTCGTCCCGTGGCCTCTGTGACAGCTGATTTTATCTGCACCCACAGACCCACTTTGGTAGACTATTTTGGGAAGGTGGGCTGGCTGCTGCTACCGGCCTGAGTCAATCACCCCCATTGGTGTCCGACAGACTGGGACACCCCGTCACCTCCCTTTCCCACAGCTGCATTGTCACACACTATTACAGGCACTGGGTGGGACCAGAATGTGTGTCGGTGGACACTTGGTCCGAGATAAAAAAAAACACACAGGAAGTAGATGTTTCTATTTTAGCCACCTGCTGCAGTCTAGGAAGACTTTCAGGCTTCATATGAAAATGTGTTCTTAAAAACGATTACAGATCTTTAACTCACTGATTTATGCAGATATGATGTAACACCGTCCTATACATTGTTACACCCAATAAGGATGTTCTACAGTTAAGAATTCAGCTGTCAGCTGTCAATCAAATCTGTCTCAGTACAATTTAAATCCTAAATATGGGATATAATCAGTTAGCTTTGAATAAAATCACTCCTAATACACTGTTAGAAGATGACTAATATGCCTGGAGGTTGATTTCTTTATTTAAATGAGACTTTCATGTTCATTTTGAAGTGTTCAATCAAATCAAATGAAATCAAATCAGAATAGAAGCAGATTTTATTTGTGAGGAAGTTTTCTGACTAATATAGCTCAAAATACTACACATAAAAAACATTTCTCAGTTTTAAAAAGTAAAAGTAAGACCAAAAAAGATGCACAAACATAATACAGCATTATTATTAAAAGATGCATTGATAGGATGATTTAAAAAAAGAAATATACCTAGAAACTTAAGTGAGATAATAATATTATATTATGTTCAAAGCGGACCCTACCACAGGATCCCACAGATCAAGTCAAGGAGCCAGACCTGGGAGATCCCACTGCATCGACCTCGTTCACTGAGGAGGCTGAGTCAATGATGTGGAGGATCTCACAAAGAAAACACTGATGTTAAACCGAAAGACCCATTCCAATGAAAATAGTGAGGATTTTTTGTTTGTGTGTGTGTGTGCGTTTTTAATATGTTCTGGTCGCATTTTTCTCATGATGGAAGACATATCCAGACACTGCACTTGCTTTTATCTTCTCATGTGTTAAACATGTTAAAAACAAAATTGCTGTGAAACTTTGCAAGGAATCTGAAACTATTGGAGAACATTTCTAGCTTTTATTTATTTTATATTATTTTTCTTTTTGTCCTCACTTTATTATTGATTTAATTTTATTTTTCACTCTCTCTGCTTTAAACTTCAACTCTTGTGCGTCTGTTGTTTTGGCCTGTCAATAATTTTATTGTCCTTGAAAATTGTTAATAAAAGCATTAAAAACAGTTGCTTTTTTCTTCTTTGTTTGGTTTTTTTATTTTTATTTTTTTACTTTTTTAGTTTCAGCAGCACTGCCTCCATGTGGCCACTGCTGTTACTGCATGACCAGTTGGATGGTTCCAGTCTCAAAGGCTCACTGTGATCTTCTCTCCTCACTGAGAGAAGATCCTGGATTGAACTCCACCTGGTTCTTTTCTGAGTGGACTTGCATGGGGGCTATTGTAGTGGTCAGCGCTCTCACCTCACAGCAAGGTTTGAATACCAGCTGTGACCTTTCTGTGTGGAGTTTGTATATTCTCTTTTTGTATGTGTGGGTTTTTTAAGGGCCTTTTGGCTTCCTCCAACAGTCCAAAAACATGCTTAACATTATCAGTTTATTACTTTTAATTATTTATGTATTAAATAAATTTCATGGATTTTTATTTTTTTGAGCAACTTTTTTTGGCCTTCTGTGGTGTCATAGCAAATGAATGATATGAATAAAGTATTTCTCAGTATTTTTCTGTTGTTCAGAGTTACAGGATCTTGATGTGAATGTTTTAAAATGAGCAGGCAAACTTCTTTGTGTGAAAAAATCCTCAATTTAGTGCACAAATTTGATGAGAATGCTGTTTTGGGGTTTTTTTCTAACTTTTTGTTTTTGTGTCATGACATTAAACAAATTTGTTCTGAGATTTTACTTAAAACAAAGTCCAAGTACTAACATGGGGCTGATGTGGAACTTCAAAATAAAGTAACCATGATGCATTGGTTTGAGTTTATGTCTCTGGTCATGATGTTTACTCGGATCGGATTGTGACTGAGTCATTCTGCTGCGTCTGACTCGTGCCTCGAACATCACAGGGTGAAATCATCAGTCTGATACAGCAGCATCGGTTCCAGCGCCGTGAAAGAGGAGCACAGACCACGTCACTTCTATCTTAAAGGTGTGAGTCAAACACATAGTTATTTGTCTACACCACTTGGTCTTTATTTAGCTTTTTGTCCCTCTACTATGAGACAGCACACAGACTGCATGGAGCAGCATGAAGACCTTGATCCTGACATGTTTGTTTAGTGGAACCTAAACATATCTGTTTCATTTTCTAGGTATGTGCGGATGTTTCTTGACACTGATGAATGTGCCCACATTGAGGTTTGAAAGAAATGCCCGCGGCAGATACATCATTGTCTTTCAGAGTCAGGACAGCTGCCCCACACACCACACTGCCAAAATATGCACATAAATCAAGGTCTTTGTAGGAGCTCGCCCCCTGATCCCATCTGCCCTCTCTGGTGTCAGTAGTGAGTGTGAACACAAAACCCTCCGCTCACCATGTGACTGTCTCGCAGCTCGGCTGTAACGCCCATTCGTGGGCTTTCCCACATCCTCCTGTGTTGTTCTCTGTGGATCAGTAAACAGGCGATTTTTAAATATCATGTTAGGTGCTGTTGTGCTAATTAAATAAAAGCAATACGATTACAGTTTCTTATCTCCAAAAGGTTACAAAATACCCACAAAAAATCCTATGCATAAAAAAGTCAAATAAAACTACTACTTTCTGATATTCCAATCATTTTCAATTAATTTGAATTTGCCTTATTTTAGATTTTTGTCAGTAATTTTATAACTTGCAAAAACAGCTTCTTCTGATCACTTAAAGTTAATATAAAAACTTTTCTTTTTGCATTTTTTACACCAGTTCCAGCTTCAAATGGGAGGAAAAATCTCACCTGAATCCAGGTGTCCTTTGGAGTGGTGTTATGACTCACTTTGTCCTGCAGAGGGCAGTCAATCATAGCTTTACCATCTACTTCAGAGAATGAGTTGAGCCTGGGGCTGCTGTTAAAGCTCTGCTGCAGGGTGGCCTTGGACTCAAATAGCGCACATAGAGCCCTGGTGCCCAACTTGTCCTTCTGTGGTAGGAAGTCCATAGAACGACTTCTGGAATGAGCACTGAGTCTCCCTGATTCCCACACGGCCTGACTCTTCCTGCTGTCAAATCTGCAGCCATCGTCCACACAGTTCTCTGAAGCCTAAAAAAAAAAAAACCTGTTTGTAAATTTTCCCAGTCATCAGATTAGACTAGAATGGCAGATTATTGCCTCACCTCAAGCTTCTGCTCTGCTTTTTCACAACTGCTCAGATCAGCACAACTTTGGTAACTGTTTAACATAACATTGATACATTTAATATACATGAATAAAAAGAATTAAGCTAGTTTAAGAAATCTTTTCAAACAAAAAAACTGTTCAGCCAAGCCATTGTAGGAATGTTTCCTTTTGCATAGAACTTACTGTTGCACCAGCTGGGAAACCGACTTTCTGTTCCAGTTTGCTGCAGCAGGCATGACCCATGACCTCTCCTGAGCCCCAGAAAGGCTCCTCAGGGACTGAGTCCTCCTCAGGCCAAAAACCTCCATTCTCGTCAAACAACAGCTACAACAGAGAAAGGTTTTGTCACATTAGTTCATGATTTTTAAGATCAAAGTGGGTTAAAATGACCCAATGAGTTCATAAGTCACTGGAAATTAAAATAGTTGCAAAATGCAGAAGTGGGTCTGAATTAGGGCAGGAAATCACCTCACGATACGATGCAATACATGGCTCACGATATCACGATACTGCGATAATTGGTAAAAATCATCTCTAATAACTCAGAATATATAGAAGAGCACATATTTTGAAGATAAATATATCCCAATTATTTTCGAGTTTAAACACAATCATAATAAACAACTTGTGTCCTATTTTGTGCAACAAATAACAGAAACTTCAGTGCAACATTGCTGAAATCAGTAATACTGTCTTTGACAAGCATTGACAGCAATTGAATTTGTGCAAAATTGTTGTAAGCAACAGAACAAAAATTAAATAATGCAAGTAGCTGCCTGCTGCCCAGTCTTTCCCCTATCTACCTCCAAAGAAAAGTCTCACCATAGGATGACCAATATAACGTTTTTCAGCCTCTTCATACAAAAATAAAAGATTTATAATTGGCGAGAATCAATCGCAGGACTAAATGTTTCAATACGTCGCAATACTGATATTTTGGCACACCCCCAGTCTGAATGACCCTCTGTTATTTTCTATCAAATTTCATAAGAAGCTTAACTCCACATAAGATCCAAAAACTTGGTGGACCACACAGTTGTACAATGAGTTTCACCCATTTAGAGGATGTTAATAAATAAATCATTTTTTGCTTTCCTTTTTTTTTTGCATAACAAATTTGAGTGTGTTTTTTGTTTGAAAAGAATATGACAGATTGGCTCTGGTGGACTTGCCTGTACATGTTAAAGAGAAAGATAGTATAAAGGTATAACAGACCATTAAACCATAAAAACATGGTTTTCCAGTAGTTGCTTTAGCTGGAAGACTATGAATTTTTACAGTTACACACAGGGGTGGACTGACCATCAGATATAGGTAGGCTTTTCAACCAAAGCATCAAAGTAGCAGAAAAATACAGTGATTTTAGCACGGGTCATTTTGACCCCCCTTATAAAAGAGTGTATGGTAAAGCTATTTCTATGTTTAAAGGTTAACAATGTATGGTTCCTTACATCTAATGTGCAGTATTCCCAGTCATGTTATGTATTTATTATATTTTAAACCCAAATGTTGCTAAGTGTTCAGTGTTAACCCCTTCATGCCTGAATTTGTTTCCAAATATATTTTTAAAATTGTCGTGATTGTTTCTTTTCCATTCACTGTAATGCAAAATGAAATTGACTCCTGAATTAATTGATTAAATTAGTGACATATGCCATGAAGGGGGTTAAAACTGATGTTAAGCTTGATTACCCGTGAAAAGCTCAGTCATATGACTCAGTTAATGTTTATAAAAATCTACAGTTTTGCATCAAACCTTTTGCAACCCAAAGATTAACTGTATTACTTAAAGAAAAAGTTACTTTGAAGTTTTCTTGTAACTTCAGCAACAAGACAAAACATTTCGTTACACCATTTTTTATTTCATTTGAAATGAATGCTGTTAAAATATTGTATAAAAGACAAAACTTTGACAGTAATTTGCTGCCAAACATATTCAGAAAAATGACTTTTTGTTTTGCTTTTCTTAAAATCAAATGAAAGCTACATACCTGAGCAGAAAAGCCTGCAGGTGAATCTCTCCCTCTCCGTTTGACCTGAGGATTTGGAGCTCCTCTCTTGAGACACCAGTTTGTGGTGGTCAAAGTCCTTTCAAGCCTTGTGATTATGGACTTCCGGAGATGAAATTTGTCACTGTAACATCACCTGATGACTTTTTTGGCTTTGGAGCATAAATAACGGTCAAACTAAAAATACATCCAGCCTGTTTCTCTGATTTTTATGTCTTCCTCAAACATCTCACTCATTCATCTCGATGTTTCTTTGCTTTTTTGTGTTCAATCTATATAAACATTTTTTTTAAGTAATTGCAGATTTCTTGCTGACAACAAACCCAATTAAAGTGTGGTAAAAGCTGACGGTGCATGTGGGACAGGGTAGAGATCGTTTCTCTTGGTAGTAGAAGGTGGTTTGACAGTCAGCTGGTGTTCAAAAGTTGCAGGAACAAATTGTGTTGACATGGTCAGTTTTGTTGCACATTAACGTGGAGTAAGCTTTTTATTTGAGCGGCTTTTACGACATGAAGCTTAATCTTTCATGGCACAAACAAAACCCAAACCCTGATTTAAGGAAAGGGTAGAAATGACTAAATAAAAATAACATCTTAAAATATTTGCTTTGACTTAAATCTAAAGACACATAACTGGTAATGCTAGTACATTATTGGTGACATAAGTTATTCTTCAGTCAGAGATAATGATAGTTGTTCATCAAAATGAAGTTGTAAAAGTTTAGAAAGGTTTCAGTGATGTCATTCCAACCCACAAATCTTGAAACAAATCCAGTTAAATGTTGTATAAAAAGCATTTTTTATGCAGAAGCAGCACAAGCAACTATATTCAAGCATACGTAACATATAATATGTAGACAAAAAGAAATACATCAGATGTCAGAAGCAACATCTAGCTCTAAAGACACATGCAGAGAATATTTTTGGATTATTAACAAGTATACACATTGAGCATAACATAGATCTACTGTACATTACATGAGATATATCGTGCGCAAATCTATTCTTGATTGTATAAATTGTTAGACATAACATCAATCCTAGTCATTTATTTTCACATGATGAGAAATCCTAAACTTGTATCTGTCAAGTACTTTTAGCACCAACGGAACAGTATTTTACATAATAACAACCTTTAGTTTGCTAAAAATCCTATCATATATATATATATGAAATCACATTAATATCATACGTTGAGATTCATAAACTCACAGAAACTGCCACAACAGATTATAAAAAAACAGCATTTGCTGTTGGTTCGAGTCTAAATCGTCTTAAAACATTTCTGTGTTTGTTCTTCCTAAAAACACAAAAAATGTACAAACGTATCCATATATAATTCATAATAATTGATAACTTTATTAAATTTTGCTGTTCTGCCATGTTTAAAGAGGAATTTCTGTTTATTGAACACAGGTAGACAGTTGATCTCTGATCTTCCTATCTATCTATCTATCTATCTATCTATCTATCTATCTATCTATCTATCTATCTATCTATCTATCTATCTATCTATCTATCTATCTTGTTTACCTCATGTCCAGCAGATGGCGCCAGAGTGACATTCAACTGAAAATGAACACGACAAAGGAAAATGATAAGTTTGTGTTTGATGATCATCATGCAGAAACATACTTAACATGGTTTAAAAACTATTAGGCCTTTTTTTTATTTATTGACCATTTATTTATTTATTTATTTTATTTTAGCTAAACCAATTTACAGCAAAAAAATAATTATCACAGAAAAGTGAGAGGCTAAACTTATAGGTGATGGTTTGTTTTGCCAGCTGCAGTGGAAGAAAAAAAGGAAGACAGTGAACATGTAAAAGAGTGAACTGGGGGGGGGGGGGTATCGTCTCACAAGGAACTCACCCACACAGTTTCACAGTCAGAGGCGGACTGAACAGCTGAGAAAAGAGCTGATCTCCTCCTCCTGCTGCTGCACGCTCCTGCGAAGGCTTCACATGGAGCCACATGTGACAGCCATCGACAGCAGCTGAAACTCCCACTGCAGCCCGGACACTCAGTGAGCCATGACACAACGAGAGCAGAGACACTCCCTCCACACAGAGCTGGTTGTCCGTTATACTAAAACCACAACAAAGAAGCCACAGCAAAAGGGCACAAGAAATGCATCAGTGCTCCAAGATGCATTTGACTTTGTCGACAGACCCTCTGCACGTCCTCCTGCAGCACACATGAGAGTTTGTAAGTTTATAAGGTCACCACTGCTCTGGTGTTTGACAAGAGGCTTACTGTTGAAGGAGGAATGTCAAAGCTAATCACACAGCTGCTTTGCTGCAGCTTGTATGGCTCGCATGCAGATGCTGATAAGATCTCTCCTGCTGTAAACTACAGTTGTACAACTTACTTTGCAACTTGGGCCACAGCTATGATGTTTCTGTAGCCTTTGAAAACGGATGAGTAACAGAACCTAAGCATGACTCAAAGCTGCTCCGTTTCATGGAATAGCCTACAGCTCATATCAATACGAAGGCTGGAATTTACTAAAAACTTCTACATCGTTAGCTGAATAATTTTTGCTGTTGTTTTAAAAAGATGAGTAATGATGAACAAATCTTAAAAGGGCATTATATTTTAAAACTGCCAAGCTAAAGTAACCAAAAAGTTAAAAAATTAGCTTAATCAAATCAAGTAAAACATTTTAGAAAACTTAATAATAGTAGAATAAATGTAAAAAGCCCAAATTTTCTGCTAACACAGCTGAGGTAAATGCTAAGCTAAAAAACTGTGTTTTTTAAAAAATAAGGTAGACAATAATAATTCTACTTCTAAAGCATCCATTGACTCCAATAATGTAGATTATGCCAAAACAGTTAATTTTCCTGCTAAATCTGTTGAGTTAAACACATCTTCTAATACTGATCAATGCTAAAATTGTAATGTTAGCTTCAAAATGCTAACGAGTGGATAAAGTAGCTAATATTCTATACTGTTTAAGGTAAACAAATGGTTATGTAAAGGCGCTATTACAGTATCAGCTAAAAAGGGCTAAGCTAACACAGAAATGCTAAATCAACAGAGAATTTAAAAATTACCGGTAAAAATACTAGTAATGAATAAAGACCCACTCAAATGAAAATTATGTTTTTGGTGTTTTTAACATGTTCTTGTGGTATTGTTCTCATGATGGAGGACAAAATAATTTTAGATTTAAATTGCATTTCTGAGTTTTTCTTTATTCTAATCGGGATGAATCAGTAGCATTGATGATCAGAAGCAGATGAAAATGACATTTTAAAAAGGTCTCCTTTATGTTTTTTTTTTAAAGAAAAGAACACATTTTTTTCCTCTAAAAATGGCATAATCATATTTAGAAGACCATGTTAATATGATTAAAGTGGGACTACAAAAGCTTTTTTCTTCTAAATGTTCAATGCCAAATTAGCTTTTTTTTTGTTTTAAAGCTTTGTGACTTTACATGAAAAAGGTGAGTAATTAGGCTAAAAGTTGACCTTTTCAACTGTGCAAGGCAGAAAAACATGATCTCAATAGATTTTCTTTTTAACTTATGCAACAAAGATTGAGGTGTTCTATCCTCGCTCAAGAGATAGTCACATATCAAGCAAGAAAGATATATTTTCTCAGTTTAAATAAAATAAAAAAATAATCCCTTTCAAGGTTTTCACTATCAACATGTGCATCTACATGAATACTCCGCAGCTGCACTTTCACCTGCCCACACTGTGACCTCACAGAGCATCAACAACCCCCCCAACACCACAGACAAACCTTTCACATAACTTTATCTGATGACTTGTTGACTTGTAAAAATTTGGCCTAAAAGACCCCCAAAGTTTTTGAAATTACAGAAGTATTTTCCCATTACTTTTCCCTGAAGTGTTTTAAAAAAAATGAAGAGAAGAAGCCCTTCTCTTGTTCACACACGATGAACCTTTTGATGCACACGGTCTCTGCGTCCTTCTGCCTTCTTTGGTTTGAGGTTCTTAAAATCAACCTGATTTAGTCTTTCAGGGTGCAATAAGCCTTCCAAAGATATTTTTTCACTCTAACTTAAGTGTCCCTATTTTTACATTTCTCTAGTACCAGAGACTGATACATCGTCTTATTCATGTTCACCTCCTTTTACACTGTCAATAAGAATGTTATTATATCAAAGACTTTTAATGCCTTACTTTATAGGTTACTTTGCATTAAACTCACAATTACACAATTATATATTGTTTAAAGAGTTGGGTGTCTTGCACTCATACTGGTTCAGTCATTTTATTGAATTTCTCACTACTCAGATAGGTTCTGTTTCACCTATTTAAAGATCAGCTGACTATAACAAAGTCTATTTTTTTTTTTGTTAGAAAAGTTCCAACTAAATGTAAAGGTAAATTTAGCTTTAGTTTATGTTGCTATAGTGTCATCAATGTGGATGTAAATTAGTTCAGTGGTTGATGTGCATCTTTGGTAATGTTTGCTCAA
Source organism: Oryzias melastigma (assembly GCF_002922805.2). Lineage (NCBI taxonomy): Eukaryota > Metazoa > Chordata > Actinopteri > Beloniformes > Adrianichthyidae > Oryzias > Oryzias melastigma. The sequence goes on from NC_050528.1 coordinate 23,208,243, forward strand.
TGTTTATTGAAGCATTTGACTCATTTTTTTGTAATTTTACATTCAGGAAGGAACTAAAAATATATAATACAGATTAACAGAATATAGAAAAAGCATATATAACTACAAAACTGAGTTTTAAAGTCAAAATGTGTGCAAAATGTGCTTGTTGGGTTTTTAGTTTGTTTTTTAATTGTTAACAAGAGACATACAAAAGGGGTTTTAGATCAATTATGACAATAACATTACATTTTTAATTAATGTTTTTGTGCCATTTGAATAGTTATTAATTTTACAGGTTCAATTACAGAAATGTGGTTAAATAAACAATGCAAATTTGAAGTTTTTTTTATCTTCATTGTTACTCAAAGTTCCATTGCTTTAATTCAATGACTAACAATTTGGTAAAATTTGAACTTTTATTTCACTGATAATACACAGTTCTGCCTTGAGTTTTATTTTTAGCCCATTGACAGTCAGAAAAAGCTTGCAGCATTATGATGACACAAACGCTGTACTGACGTGCAAAAGTACAACTCATCCTAAAGTGATGGAACTGATTTTTTTTAAATCCTCAATCGTGACCGTGGAAATGCTGACAGAGATGATGATGCTGAACCAAAAAAAGGATAATGATTCATTGCTCTTCTTCTAAAATAGAAATTCCAGAGTAATATTTGCTCCTGCAACCATGGTGACAACTAAGCAACAGTGACATCACGAGCTCCATTGTCTATCCGTCTATCTATCTAAAGATGGTAAACCTTTGCTGTAGCATTCACAGAAGAAAAATTAAAAGCAGAGTTTCACTGTCCTGCAGCTTTGTCCATCTCTGTCTACATGAGCCACCAGCGATGCAGCTCTACGATGAAAAATTGGGCCATTCCAGCCAGTTTCAGCAACCTGAAAATCTGCCAGAATGTAGGTTAACTAGAAGTTATGTAATGTGGACTGTGAACTGCAAGCACACATGTGGTTTACACGCACTTTTTTGTGACAGGAGAATGTTGAGAAAATGCACTCTCTTTGGTGATTCTAGGTATTAAATCAGACAGTTTGAAAGAATTGAGGTTAGAACTTTTTTACCTGCTGTTTACAGTGAGTGAAAAAATAACTGAGTGAGTGTTTGCTCTTCTAAGCTGGTCTAAAAATAGGTGGTGGCGTTCAGGTGAAATATTAATTCTGTTTCGTGACTTGTCTCTCTGCTCTGTTGGGGATGAGCAGAAGGATCAACTCCCCCTTGACACATTTTAGACACATGCAAGTCACGCTGTGGGTAGTTGACAGCCTGCAGAAGGAACAGGAAGCTCCAACAGTGTTGCACAAATTTATTTTTGTCCGAGCGGTGTAATTGTGCTATAAATTGCCACAAATCCTCACAGATCTCTGTGACCATGTGCTACGGGTGAATCATATCAAGAGAAGGAGCAGAGATGTATCCTGCAAGTTCAATTTTAGCACATAAAAAAACACAACAACAACACAGCATGGTTGTTTATGGTTGGTGCTCTTTCACCTTCCCCTGCTGCACTGTCTGCAATGTGTTTAACCCCTGCACAGGTCACTGGGAGTGAAACACAGAGCTTGTGATCCAAGCAGAAGTGGGTCACAGTCTCATAACGCATAGAGGTCAAGATAGCTGTCCATCCTCAGGCACTGATGGGGACTTAATGATGTTTTTGCTTACTTGATTGTTGCTTCATTTCACTTTTATTTGGTTCTGGATTAGACTATCACTTTTTTTTGTTATGTCCTTTAAAAGTAGATGTTAGTATTTATTGTTAGCCCATCACTTAATTCTAAATTTCATAGGGTTGAAATAAAACTACATGTCTAAATGAGATTAGATAACCTTTATTTTATGACAACATCTGTTCACTACTGTGAAATCAAGGAAGAGGATTTCTCTGCAGGCACGGCTTTACACCAACTCCCATAATCCCATTTCCATTTACAGCTTCTCTTTCACTGAAGGCAGTTTAAAAAATTATTACAGAGCACCACTATTCCCAGAATCCCATCAAGAGGATCATAATTTTTATTTCATCTTTAATAAATATTCCTTTCATCACTCTCTGACTATCTAATGTTGTTTATCACTATAGTAATGGTGCCTAAAACAGCAAATAAATAAACGGGTGGCCTTCTAATAATAGCCTTTAGTTGGAAGTTCTTTATTTGTTCATCATCGCTGGTGGTCATGGAGCAGTGGAAACACATCAGACTGGAATATGTGGGCCGAACTGACAGTCCTTTCCGCCTCTGCCTCCACCTGTGTCACAGCGTGCGTCAGGCAGACGAGTCCGAGGGAAACACGAGACACAAGGATGGTGCTCTCCGCAGCACTTCCGGTTTGGATTTTTTTCAATGTCCACCTAGCTTTACTTAAGGAAATAATTTAAAAATAATGCTTTATATAACATTAAAAAGTTTTTTGTATGTTCTTAGTCATATAAAAAATAAAAAATATGTTCAATTGAGTATTTTTTCTTCTAAAGTATTAATACATATACTAACAGTTTTGCGCATGCGCACCCCCTCGTGCGCTTCAAACAGAGGGAACTATCTTGCGGTGTTTTCGGTGTCTTTGGGAGCCTTCAGCCAGTCCTGTCATATTTACTCTGGTCGTGCTGTTTCACAGAAACAGACGGGTACAATATGCTCAGCTGTTCCACCGAGAACAAAACTTAACTTCAAGTCGGTTCCTGTCACGACTATGCTGCTTTTAACCCTGTGGTGAGTACCTGACTGAAAAGCCGAAACACTTTTGGAGGTATTTTATTTATTTCATTTATTTCATATGAATTCCCGGAGTTTATCGAGTTAATTTTAGTTTAGCGTATAAACATACAACGAGCGGCTTAGATATTAATTTTCCAAATAGTTTTGTGAAAAATCTTAATTCGTTGAATTAAATGAAGCAACTTAAACTGTAAAAACTTGCAGTTTTAATGTCATGGTTGTGCAGCGGCGGCAGCACGGGGGTTTGCTCCGGCGGCGGATTTAGCGGTGAACAGGCTCGTCATTGTAAGTGGCAGTGTCTCCCTCCGCGGGAGGTGAAGAGGTCAGCTCTCCTAATGGCTGTTGTTAGGCCAAACAGGAAGGGACTCCTGCGCAAAAACCCCGAGTCACACATCCGCGTAACATTCCTGAAGGGATTTGAACATAAAAGTGACCCTTTTAGTTCTATTTTGTTCTTCATATTTCAGATGCAAAACCTCCAGCCTGTGCCACCTCTGCTTTAGACCTTTAAATTATTGATGTAGTCCCACAGGAGATGGAACAAAAGTGCTCCTGCTCTGTCAAGATGTGCAATAATGCACTGGGACAAGAGGCTGCTGTTAATAACACAACACTGTGGTGCTAATTGGTAAATTTATGTTGAAGCCCAGCAGAGATGGTGCAGACCAGACTACATAAACAAGCCAGTAGCCTTAAGAAGCTGAGGGAGCCATCTCTGCTTTTCATCTGTGAATTCAGGAAGTTGCTTGCTGCATGTGCTCACAAACATGCAGTTTCACTAGTTTGATGTTTTGCATGCTGCAGACAGTCAGCTGTGGACTTTGGCTCTGGTGCGTGGAGGATAAGGGCAAAGCTGCAGAATAGTTTTCCATCCTTACATGCATGACAAGTTAAGAAGATGGAAACTTCTTTTTTTTTTCCTGAAGTTTGTTCGCCATCAAGCCACCATTGTTGGACTTCATTTTCCATCTTTGTTTCTAAAAATAGCAGCCACTCGATCTACTACATGCTCACCCTGTGAGAATGCAACCGCTGGACGGCTCATTTCCATGAAGGCTTCACACAGAAAACACTTGAGGAATCACTGGAATGTTAATTACTTTTCTGCGGAATAGAAAAAGAACTGGGGTTTAGGAAAAAAAACTCTTTCATGTGCTCAGTTAGAGCTAGATTTCAGTTCAATCGAGAGGGAAAATCATTAGCTTAAATCAAGTCATGGTAGGATGATGGTTCTTTGGTGACTCATGGGTTTTTTGTCTTACAGAACTCCATCCCAGCAGAACAATGAAAGGCCTAAACAAAAGAAAGTTTGCTGAGGTTGAGAGGAATCCCTCGTACTCTCCCGACTCCTCGCCGTGGGAGTCTGTTGCGGAGGGCAGAGACTCCACACCTCCCAGTGTGCCCAGTAAGTCTGCAAACCTCTTCATCCGCTTGTCTTTCAAATAATGCAAACCTCTTCCTTATCTGCACGGTTTTTCCATCAAGTGTTTCATAGGAGTGTCTCTTATCAGAGAGCAGCAGCGCCTCTGACTGAGCGATGTGAAAACGCCGGCTTTCGGACTGTTCGGCTAGAGATAACGCACAGATAATAACTTTACCCCTGGACTGCCTTTGCTGTCACGGTTGTGTGGAGGATTATTTGCCTGAGCGATAGGAAGTTGTGGAAACGATTTGAATAGCAGAGACGCTTTAAACAAGTTGTGACAAGTGGCTGACATTTGTATTGGCAAAAGATGATGCTCGCATGTGCCGCCTCAGATCCAGAAGGAGGAGCGAGTCCAGGACTTTACAAATCAGTGTGTCTGAATTTAAAGGGTAATTACAGATGAGCTGACAGGATTCATTGGAATTGTTGCTAATCGCCCACCAAGACCTGAAAACAGAAGGAAACAAGCTCTTAGCAGCAGCAGGAGAGGAGGAACACCTAGAAGTATGAGGAGGGAGCCTGATCCCAGGGTGGCAGCTGGTCCGGCACAGAGAAACGTGGAGGGACAGGAAGCGGGTGGAGCGAGAGGAGCAGACGCAGGCACGGACACTGGTGTGCAAACAAAGCGTCAGGCGGAGAGCTGCTTTCGGAGCGGTTACAGTAATCTCTTTGGCAGGATAAACAGGATAAACTCTGTGTCTCAGGCTTAATCGATTCGCTGTGTGAGTGTTTAGACAGCAAAAGCTTCAACACTTGGTCTCAAGAGTTACACTGAATTTTGCCGCTTTTTCAGCTCCAGGTAAATGTCAGAAGCCACACCTGTTAGTTTGAGCCAAACAGGTGTTCTCCACCTATTCATCCATTTTTTATCTTCTGTAGTGTTCTATAAAACTTATGAAACCACTTTCCATGGTGATCTGTCATCTCTGCAGGGCAGCCTCACACATTTCCTCACTTGTTCAATGTTTGAACCTAAATATAGTGAAGCGCCTAAAGTGTGGCCTCTAGTGGTCAGTTAGGAAACTACAACTGCTTTCATGAGAGCATCTAAGAGGCATTTCTTGAAATTTAGGCCTAAATTCAAATGATGTAATGCTTTCAGAGTAATAGTTCATGCTAATAAATAGAAAACAGTTAGTTCATAAATACGTTTTCAAAAGGTTTTTATAGATTATGGTGTTTTTGCAACTTAAAACAAAATTACAATAGAAAAAAAAGTATTTTAGTTTTTTTACTGTAAAAACTTAAATGTGTCTTTTGATGTTTTTTTGCCATATATTTTTCATATTTCATTTAACAATTTAC
>NC_050528.1:23213749-23236603 GCF_002922805.2 Oryzias melastigma
ACTCCATCCTGAAGAGGCCGAAGCTTCAAAAAGAACAGAGGAGGGTCTCCTTTGGTTCTGTGACGGTCTTCAGCTTCCCCCGCTGCCAGGGCTTCACCAGTGTCCCCAGCCGAGGAGGTGCCACTCTCGGCATGGGTCAGAAACACAGCGCCCTCCGAAGGTATACGGTGGCGGAGCATGAGCTGGAGCAACGGCACAGGTGCCGAGAAAGACACAGACAGAAACTGAGAAAAGAGAGAATCGAGGAAATAAAACAAAAAGTAAGTTCTCTTGATTTCTTTTTTCCAACAAAAACCTGCAGATTTTCAACTTGCTTTGATTTTTCCAGCTGATCACGAGTGGAGCTGTCGACCAACACGAAGCTAAGAGGCTCGCCATGGATCAGGTCCAGGATGAAGACTTGAATGTTGATGTCAGTGAGCGTGAGCTGGAGGACGGAGGTTTTCTTCCACTGTTTTCCTCCAGACAGCGCAAAGCCCTCCTCCAGGCCGCAGGGGTGAAGTTCATTGACAGGGAGGAGAAGAGGCAGCTTCATGCCCTGAGACTCTCCAGGGAGGCCTGTGGATGTGACTGTCAGGGTTTCTGTGAGCCAGAGACCTGCGCATGCAGCCTGGCTGGCATCAAATGCCAGGTAAAAAAGATACTGCTAAGCCTTATTTTGATTATTACACCTCGTTTGTGAGGTTTTTATTTAGAGACCCACTCCGACCATCTTTTGATTTATTTTCAAAGGGTTTTCTAGTGGTCTTTTAATCATAATTATGGTGTTTTTAGACACATTTTTTTAAAAATTGTGTTGTTTTTTAGAACATATTTTCTATAGAACAGTAGGAGTTTGTTAGAAATTCACCTCCAAGTTGTGGGTAGGACTGTTGGCACTCAACAGAATTTAATGGAGCAGAGAGCTTGTGGCTTATATGTCACAGCTACAATTTTTTCCAGCTTCATTTTTTTTGTCTGGTCCTGATTCACAACAACTGGAATACAGAAATACTCAAAAAGGCAATTTTAAGATTAATTTTCTTTGTATTTGTTGTCCATCGTGAGAAAAATGCCACAAAACATGTTAAAAACATATTTTTTAATAGAGTTTCAAACTACACCATATCATTTCATAGTTATTTTCCCGCTCTGCTGTAAAAAAAAAAACTAATTTTTCTCTCTTTTTCCTCTAAATCAAAGGTGGACCGCTTTAATTTCCCTTGTGGTTGCTCTAAGGACAGCTGTGGAAACACGCAGGGCCGCGTGGAGTTTGATGCCAGGCGAGTGCGAACCCACTTCCTCCACACCGTCATGAAGCTGGAGCTGGAAAGGCGACTGCAGGACGAATCCGTAAACCCAGAGGACCACGCACAACTTCCAGAGGAACTCCACGAATATGAAAGTCAGGACAAGGAGGTTCCAGAACAGAGCAGCCCCGATAAGAGATGTCCGTTCGGGTTCACTCTGGAGGAAGACGGCCTTCCGCTCACCATGCCTGCCGCTCCTTCCTACCATTTCATTCCAGAGCACTTGGGAATGGAGGAGAACAGCTGCAGCAGTGAAACGACCGAGTCCTCCTGCCTCTCCTCGGACTCTGACGCAGGTTTTTTCAGCAGCAGTCAGAGTCTTCCTGATGTCGATGCCGGTTCGACTCGCGACCTTCACTCTGAAAATGACTCTTCATGTGACCACCTGAGGCACATAAGAGAACCGATGCAGCAGAGCGGTGGCTCCGCCCCTCACACCACAGCAGCTGACAATACAGGACCATCCAGGAGCTTAACTGTCACAGACAAGTCGAGCAGGAGCTCGAGTTATCTTGATGATAATGCAAACCAGTCTACAGACTTCATTGAGGACCTTGAGGTCCTCCCCAACACCCTGTCCTCCACTGTGGACTATTCTTTCAGCAGATACATGGACCTGAGCCTCTCCTCCGACTCTGACCTGGAGTTCTTCAGCAGTGACTATCCCTCTGGACCACCGCAGAGCTCTCTGAAAGACTACAGGCATGCATGCAGCTTCCAACACCTCCAGCATCAGCTGTGCAGCTTTGTGGGTCTGCCACAGTATGACTCGAGCACACAACTCCTGGAGTCTCTGTTGGGCTGATGGACCAGAACTCTCAGATCCACAGATTTCATAACTTATTTCAAAAAATAAATTAAAGAAAAACATATATGGGAGAATTTGCTGTAAAAAGAATGACTTTTGTGTATTTGAAAATTGTGTTCATGAATTGGCCAGCGTGCAAAGAATGAATTGTAATTTTCCTTTCTAGCTGGATATTTTTCTAATTGTATAAATTGCCTTTTAATTTACTTTTTTAAATAAATGACAATTTATTAATGTGTATTTTTTTTATTTCTTAAATGAACCAACATATTCGTGCACATGTAATGTGTGTTTTTTTTATTCTGATTTAAAATCCAGACCTTAAAGAAAGCAAACTTTCTCTTTTACACAAATTGAAATGCATGAAGACAATCTACATCAGCAGTAAAAATTCGGATAATTTCTTCAATAAACTACACAACTGTAGACAAAGGAAGGATAAATACTAAAGTACACATTTGTTTATGCACACCCATCTTCATTTGAGCTGTCAGGTACTTTAAAGGAGGAGCTGTGACTGTCTAGAGTTCTTCATAACCTCAGCAGCACACAGATGATCTTATATATTCACAAAATAACTGGAACCAACATTTAAACCTATACAAGTTTGTGAAATATTCCAGAAGATCTATTATTTATTATTTATTGATTACACTTTGGGTTAGCCACCCTCCTTTGAACCTAGAGACACTTGGTATGGTAACAAATTAACCTATTAAACATGTTTTTGGATTAAAAATTAAAAATTAAACACACTTTACAATTTTAAAGGTTAAATTCACTTGTACACAACATTTTTGTCAAGAAAAACAAAATCATTAAAAACAGCTTTCATTTTTCATTATTTTATTTTTGTAACATTTTTCTACAGCAATTTGTTTTAACATTATTGCATTTGCATGAAATATGGTATTCATATACTTGTGTAGAAACAGGAGAAATAAGTTAAATAATTGATTACACTTTAGATATATTAAATTACCCATTTTTAATGAAAGATTGAAAAATCATCCAATTTTTTTACAATAAGCTTAAAATGGTTTAAAATGTTAATGAAATGGTCAGAAGCAAATTGAAATGTTTTCAAATACGGTTAGTGTTCCAGTATGGAAGTTTTTTAGTTCCATCAGACTCTGAATTTTTTTTTCCCCCTGAATTTTTATTATGAATTTTTTTAACCTCTGAATTTTTATTCTGATTTTTTTCTGATTTTTTTTAGCCTCTGAATTTTTATTCTGAATTTTTTTTTAACCCTTGCTTTTTAAACAGCAAAATTTTATCCTCCCAAAAATATTTTCTATCTTAAAAATATATGTGTTTTTAATTTCGAAAAAAGAGGATACAAACCTTTTTATAACATGGATATTTAATATGTATCAAACATGCTATATTCTTAAATAGACAGGGGCAATAAATGACAAAATAGCAATGTGGGAGGTGTTTGTTTTGATTTTGGTACTTTTAAAAGGTTATCAAATAGTGCAGGTGTGGAGGCTTAATCCATGGAGTCTATTGACGGCGCTGCATATCATGGTTCGAGCTTCTAGATAGCCTTGCGGTTAAACTCCCGCGCTAATAATCGAGAGGTTACGAGTTCAATTCCCACTGGGGACTTATTTATTTGTTTCTTTTTTTTAATCCCAAAACTGTTCAATTCAGGTAAATATATTTTTTTTTTAAATAGACATTGGCAATAAATGACAAAAAAGCAATGTGGGGGGTGTTTGTTTTGATTTTGGTACTTTTCAAGAATTATCAAATAGTGCAGTTGGAGGCTTAATCCATGGAGTGTATCGACAAAGCGGTGTGACGCACTTCCGGTTTCTAGATGGCCTAGCGGTTAAACTCCCGCGCTAACAATCAAGATGTTACGGGTTCGATCCCCACTGGGGACTTATTTGTTTGTTTCTTTTTTTTTAATCCCAAAACTGTTCAATTCAGGTAAATATATATTTTTTAAAAATAGACATTGGCAATAAATGACAAAATAGCAATGTGGGGGGTGTTTGTTTTGATTTTGGTACTTTTAAAGAGTTATCAAATAGTGCAGTTGGAGGCTTAATCCATGGAGTGTATCCACGAAGCGGTGTGACGCACTTCCGGTTTCTAGATGGCCTAGCGGTTAAACTCCCGCGCTAACAATCAAGAGGTTACGGGTTCGATCCCCACTGGAGGCTTATTTGTTTTTCTTTTTTTTTTTAATCCAAAAACTGTTCAATTCAGGTAAATAATTTTTAAAAAAAATAGACATTGGCAATAAATGACAAAATAGCAATGTGGGGGGTGTTTATTTTGATTTTGGTACTTTTTTTTAATCCCATTTTTATTCTGACTTTTCTTAACCTCTGAAATTTTAATCTTAAATTTCCATATTCCAGAATGTTAATGAGGGAAATCTATCTGTTTCAACCTGTGTAGTTTAGGTGTGTGAGTTTGTTTTGGATTTTAGTTCACACTAAATCACATGGTCGAAGATAAACAGTACATTTGACTGTCTGAGATGCGCATGCGCACCAGCATGTTCGATGTTCTCTGAAATCGACCACAATCCCTTCGAGGTTCGATAGCTTCGACACTCGATTGCTTTGGGCTCTGCTTCCAAGATGGGCAAGAGCTGCCAGTCGCAGTAATTTCCTTCGGTTTGATTCCGGTCATAACGTTAACGAGGAGACACGAGCAAGGATGGGGTTGACACAGAGCTCCGATGCTTCCGAAGGAGGAACGTACGGATATCACGTTCACGGGGTGAGCGCGGCACCGTGACCTACTTTCTGTCAAACAAAGCCGCGCGTTCAGCAGCAGCTTACCAAGGAAACACTTGATGCTAGCAGACAGCTAGCCGCGATGCTAAAGATGATGAGGTGGCACTGTTTACTGAAACTCGACGGATAAGGCTCATTTGTTTGCCGAGTAGAGTTAGATATTGTTCTATACTTTCTTTTTACGTGTCCTATTGCTACATAATTTAACAAAGTTGATCACGAATAGAAAATAATATTAGAAAAGTAATGCCTACCCAGAATGCGTAGCGCGACAAAAATACATCATTTTATTTCTAAGCTATAATTTGAAGTCTTTAATGCATAAAGTTGTGTTTTTTTGTGCCTGAAAGGGTGCAAAAACATGCAGTTATTTACTATAAAAGATTATAAATTTAAAAAGTACTAAAAAATGTACTATTGTGCATGCGTTAGTGGTGAAATTATGGTTTTATATTTTAAAGTATGTTTTATGGCATTAGTAAATATGCATTAATAAACAGTTTCATAATGAATTCTGGCAAAACATTTGAATATCGACTAAAACTTAAAGCTAAACTCTTTGTTTGCAGACAAATGCTCTGTGTTTACATGAAATTTCATCTGTTTGCAGGTGCAGCCAAACTCCCCTGCAGAAAAAGCAGGACTGGAGCCCTTCTTTGACTTCATCCTGTCACTGGACAGCCAAAGACTTGTATGTCATCAATAACTGTAGTCATTGGTCATTAGTGCTTTATTTATAGCTTTAAAATCATCCTTGTCTTTGACAGAATGAGGAAAATGATCTGCTAAAGGAGCTGCTGAAAGCCAACATGGAGAAAGCGGTGAAGATGGAGGTGTACAGCACCAAGACGACGAGGATCCGTGAGCTGGACGTGGTGCCCAGCAACATGTGGGGAGGTCAGGGTCTGCTGGGGGCCAGCGTTCGCTTCTGCAGTTACCAAGGAGCCAGCGAGAATGTTTGGCACGTGCTGGTGAGCCGAGCGGCAGCTGGGACTTTGACTCTTATCCATGTGTTGTTTGCTCATGACATTTGTTGCTCTGTAGGATGTGGAGCCCAGTTCTCCAGCGGCTCTGGCGGGCCTTCAGTCCCACACGGACTACATCGTTGGTGCAGATCAGGTGTTGCAAGATGTAAGTCACTGTAGAGTCTATTTTTACTGTTTAGGGTAAGTCCTTACACATATTAATGCACTTTGCTGGCAGATGGACAAACATAAGACAGTTGTTGTGGTTCTTCTGCTCTGCAGTCAGAAGACTTCTTCGCTCTCATTGAGGCTCATGAAGGGAAGCCGCTGAAGCTGCTGGTGTATAACACGGAAACGGATGCCTGCAGAGATGTGATGGTCACTCCCAACGGAGCGTGGGGGGGTGAAGGGAGGTATGGACCAAAAATGAGAAAAAAGTCACACGGGAGATTGCGTTTACATCCGAATGAATACCAACAAAATCAAAACCGTAGTTGTCATTTTAGGACTTTTTGGTTAAAAAGTAAATAGGATAGGGCAACATACATGGATTTCTTAAAGGTTTAAGCTTCAGATAACATCATTTAAAGTTCCCGATATCAGACTTCCATTTAAATGTATAGTTTACTTAATTGTTGAAACATTTAAAAAATTTCACAAAACATTAAATCCAAATCATGCATACTAGTTTTGACTATTTTCGCTCTAATTTATTTAACTTCTGCTGGTACTAAACCTAAATTTGTCTTGTTACCATTAATCTAGCAGCTTCTCATCACATGTAAAACTTTTGAAAATGTTAATTTTGGTTTAATCTTTAACACAAATGTGTCGTAAAGATTGTAGTTCTAATGTAAAGTCTCAGCGTTGCTTTGAACTCGTGACGTTAGCTAAACAGGAAGAATGTGAAGAAAAAAAATTGCTGTTAATGTCCATAATTTAAAAAAAAAACAACAAAAACAGGCTCATTAGAAAAAGGTCAACAATTCTCCCCCCATTTTGCAGATTTTCTTTAAAAAAGTGCAAAAAAAATCTTACCAAGAATTCCTATTTTGTGAAATTCTAATCGCTAAGACGTTTATTTTAATCAATCACTTAAGTTATATAGCATTTGTCGTTAACATGCTGTTGAACACAAGCTGTTGAATAAAAAAGACATATATAAACATTAGCTAAAACAATAAAAAGTTGTTCGACACATTAGATTAAAAAAACAGCAATAAATCAGACATTAAAATAGGAAATACAGGAAACGATGTGACTAAAAGTTTATTAGCAACTAATAAATAGTAACTTTTTATATTTGAATATAAGCCAAAGTTATACAACTTTAAGTAACGTTACTGAAATAAAAACAAATCTTCTCTACTCCCCGAAAGACTTGATTTACAGACAGATCCAGACACACAATCAACCTCTGAAACATGTTTTTGGACTTTGGGAGGAATGCACAAAGAAAACAAAAATATCAGTGATGATGTTCCTGAAAGATTTCCATATATGTCTTGATTGATTAATTTCAAGCATTAAAAATAATGGAATAAAACAATTAACAGATTACAAAATGCAAAAAATAACAAATCCAATCCAGATATCAAGTGAAGATTATTAAGGGGTAACAAAACTGAGTGACTATCCTCAGAAAACATCCTTACATCAGTTAAGTAAACAGCAATAGGAATCACACTTCATGTAATATGTAATACTCATTAGTTATCATCAGAAATCAGTCATGATCATGTTAAGGCAGTAATCATCTCTTCACATTGCTTCTTAGTTTGGGTTGTGGCATTGGTTATGGCTACCTACACCGCATCCCTGTGAACCCCAGCGCGCCTGCGGTGAACCCCTCCCCACCTGTTTCAGCGGAGAACACCCCGGCTGAGCTGCCTGCACAGGGATACACAGAGGTGAATGAGTCCTCGCTTGATGATCGATTTAAAACTTTCTGAACTTTTATTATACATTTAGGCAGATTGAGTCCTCGCAATGTTTAAATCAACTGATTATTCTAGGCTCTCCTGATGGCACCGCCAGGACAAACTGAACAGTTGATAGATGTGGAGCAAATCACTCTTCAGGAGGCTCCGCCTCCCGCTCCGGCGCAGAGAATCGTAGATCCCGGTCAGTGCAGATCCTGTAGCCTGTCTGAGTGGGATTTTTTTTCCCCCCCATTTCACTGATCAAAAAAAGCCCATCAGCACTTTTACTTTTTTTCCCTTCATTTGCAGCTTTCTCTGAGGCAGAAATAACAGCATTCAACCCCGACCCTGCAGATCTGCTGGACAGGCTGGATCTGTCTATGTCCTCCATCGACATGACCAACACGTCTCTGGCCATGCACGAGGACAGAGACAACGGATCTGCCGCTGGTGAGTCGGTATCACTGCAGTGTTGATGATTTCAAGGCTGTTTGTGGCATAGATGCTTCTAAAAATTCTAAACTAACAAAGCAATTTGAATTTTAAAGAACTTCTGAAGAATATTTTGGTTTTTAGGAATAACAAATTATGCAATTAACTCTCAGTAAAGTTAGGTTTCATTGTTTGGAGTTTGAGTGAAAAAGAATTATGAAGTTTATTTCAGGTATGTAAACTAAAATATTCTCCACTCCTGTGTTTTTAATTCAGTTATGATTTACTGGATGATTAATAAAACTTTAGGCTGTTTGAGATAAAACATGTGAGGGGAAAAAAGGTGAAGAAATAAGAAATTTGTAAAGATGTTTATCACTGGGAAAAAATTGTGCCTAAAGGCTGATTTCCACTGGTCTGTCTGCAGTTCATCTCTGTTGGCGTTGACACAAAAAAATAGAACATTCATTAATCAATTGGACTGGTTCTGTCGCCTGTATCATGTCTGCGTCTGACGTTCCTCTACACAGAATCTCTATTTTAAGTCTGATGAAGCATCAGTTTCTTGGTTAAAAAAAAAAAAAAAAGGGCAGAAAAAACAGGAAATAGGTCAGGCTTTCAAAATAAAAACTTTTACTTTCAAAATAAAAATGTATGATATTTTATTTTAAATTAAAAGTTACGTGCCCACGCAATTAAGCACGTCAACACCGCGGATAATACTGTCATCCTTTTTTTCCATGGATGACAGAAGTTTAATTTTGTCTGTACAAAAATATAACATCATTTATGCCACAAAACATGGATTTTACAAGGAATCAGTGAAGAAGGAGAGAACATGGGACCTGATTGCCAAAGTTTTTGATGTTGGCGTCAGGAAAAAAACCCTCCTCCGGGAACCGGAGGGGAGGAGGGACGCTATAGACGATGTAAACTAACACAGCCGACACGGGCCACCATTCCTGGTATAATAGTCTGCTAACTTCAAATGAAGCACATTTATTTTCCTTTTTTGTGACTGTAGATCTGTCTGTTTTCATCAAAGAAATGAATCAAAACATGAATATTAGAGCATTATTTGTTGCTAAACTAGAGTGTTTTTTATTCTGTTGTGCAGATGAGCTGGAGGTTATCCACAAGCTCTCATACTCGGAAGAAATCAGCGATCCACAGGAGCTAAACTCTGCAACAGCTGGAGACCTCACTTCCACGGATACCTCAATCGACTCGGGCCTCCCACCTGCCGACATGTCTCACCTGGTCGCAGAGTCTGCGAATCAAGACAGCTTCCTAATTGATTCCAGCAGCAGTCCAAGTCCGCCTATGGGTGTGCTGTCGCTCCCCGAGGAGTCCTTTCCCGCTCAGGCCGAGTCGTTGGTAGAAGATCACGCCACTCCATCGCCTGTCGACCTGATCCCGACCTCACACGCAGACGGGAACGAGTCTGCAGATGCTGCGCTCCAGGATGCTCCTGACGGAGAGCACGAGGAGTCCCGTGTGGAATAAAGGCCTCCAAACGGAGGAGAAAACTCTGACAATCACACCTTCACAGAAGTGTACGAAGGAAGTTAGACTGAGTAAATATAGCGCTTTATGATTACACCTGGTTTGTACTGCATGAAGTACGGCTGCTTCTACAACTTAGTTACACTAATGGAGAAGGTACAGCATGAAGAAGGAAACTGAACTACCGCGGGAACCTCTAATTGTGAGCAATTTTAGTGTTTTTGACCTGCTGGGTGCAGAATCAGAGTTTTTCAGGTGATGGTTCTTTAATTCTGGTCAAATTCAGTGACAAATACTTGAAAGCTCCCAAAGATTTAACACTTTTACTACTGCAGAGCCCACCTGCACCTTCACAACGACAACACTGTCTTTTAGTTAATTAAGCTGTTCTGGTGCACTGTTACATTTAGGATGGGAGGGGGTTTGGAGAATCATTTGTTTACATAGTAATGGGTTTTAATTATGAGAAAAGGCTCTTTTCAATTATTCTTTTTTTAAATGGTCACTTATTTTAGGGGACACGTTTTAAAATATTTTTGTGCATGTGTCTACATGACATCTGGGAAGGTCTTTGCCATTATTTTCAAATTTTATTTTCAACATTTGATTTACTGGCACTTAAAAAAACACTTTTTGCCATCTTGTTGCTAAAATGTAATTTTTATTTGCTGTTGGAAAATATCTATGCAAAGCTCAAAAAGTCAGAAAAGGAAATATGTTTATATATAAACTGCTCTAATTTTTCTTAATGTTTTTATTAGTTGCAAAAAATAGAGTATTTTTGCAGATCTTTTATTAATGAATTGTGGGTTTTGTTAGGAATGTGTGTGAAATGGGTGAACTTTTTCGATTGTACAACAAATATCACTTAAAAAAAATTAAAGTGTCCCTTGTTTTTATTTTTTCAAACAAATCCATGTATAGCTCTGTCAATGTTAAACCATTCCAGTTTATTTCTCTGAATGCCTAAAATATACATATTTCACAAATTATTACAACAAGGAATATTGCAGTGCTATGGCCTAATTGTGGTACACTTGATGGTTATTTTTTTTCTCTTTTTGGCCAATTCGAGCTCACTCAATACATCCTCCGTTATGGCATCACATACACTCATGGCAAAATTAACTCTAGAAAACTTAAGAATTCACTTCCTGGTGTTGCACCAAGATGGGTGGGGGAAAGAAAAAGGTTGTTAGCGTTTATTTCACTTTAATTGCCCACAGTGCTGGATATTAAAATTCTCATGAAATTCCCCTTCAAGTTATGTGTCCTTTAATAAAATCTAAATGGAATATACACGAGAAAAAGCCCTCTGTTTAAAGTTACCACTCGTGAGCCGTACATGTAAGCATTAGTTATTGTTTTGATATATATATATATATATTTATATACCTTTCATATCAACATCCAGCTGCTAACACAGCCCCAACAACTGACGTTTTTGTTTTTTTTTCTCAGAATTACTGCAGTTTTTAAGCCGCAGTGAACAGAAGAACTCATGGTCCAATCGCCATGACGACTGTAAATGTGCTCAAAAGATTTGGAAAAAAAGGAACCGGTCTTTAAGGAAACTGTACAAGAACAAAAAAACTGCTGCAAAACATCAAAATAAAAGTCTTCGAAATCAAAAAAGTTTTATATTTACAAAAAAAAAAAAAATCACATTCATCCCATGGAGAGCAGCTAAAAAAATAATAAGACAAAGACAAATGCTTAATTTTGGTGAGCTTTCTGATAAGTAAAAGTCTGATGCTAAGTTCAAGTTAAGGTGGCGGATGTTTGAGAACACAGAAGAGCGTTTCTTCACCGGTTACCCAGGTGATCTGCACTGATGATGCTGTGGAGGCAAAGTGTCAGCAGAACAAGGACAGTTCCTGGAATGTAGCACAGCAAATGGTCGACTACATCCATGTGCGTACACACACTAAGACAAATACAGACTGAACTTAAGTTGGTAAAAACAAATGCCAATAGGAGAACAGAAAAGAATAAATAAACAAAGCTGGGGGAAAAGTTGCAGAAGAACAGTCAATTCCTCAAATGCTAAAGGACCGGCACGGACCGCTTTGTCCTGGGAGTGTGTTGGCTGTGCCAGACTGCTGGGGCCACTTCTCCCGTGACCCATCAGGAATGACGTCCGTACAAACTTACTGGATTCTCACTTGACCACACGACGGGTTAAGGGTACTACATGTCAGAGGTGGGTTGTGATTGGCAAATGGCAGAGTTCTGCTCGTAAAAAGGGTCATTTTCACGTTGACTTCTGCCTATAGTGAAGCGTCAAATCCCCGCCGCTCTTCCAGATAAAATGTTTAACCGTTCGCAGGTCCATGTTGGGGTCTAGAACCTGGAGGAAAAATGGAACAAGTTAGAAAAAAATTTAAAAGCCTGCTGAAATAAACGTTTATGCTACGTTCACACAGGGGGTTGTAATGCTAAACCGGCGGTCTTAAACGCGCTTAACGGACGCTCTTAAAGGCGCTAAACGGGCGCTCTTAAAGGCGCTAAACGGGCGCTCTTAAACGCGCTTAACGGACGCTCTTAAAGGCGCTAAACGGGCGCTCTTAAAGGCGCTAAAGGGACGCTCTTAAAGGCCCTAAACGGGCGGTCTTAACGGCGCTAAACGGGCAGTCTTAACGGCGCTAAACGGGCGGTCTTAACGGCGCTAAACGGACGCTCTTAAAGGCGCTAAACGGACGCTCTTAAAGGCGCTAAACGGACGCTCTTAAAGGCGCTAAAGGGACGCTCTTAAAGGCCCTAAACGGGCGGTCTTAACGGCGCTAAACGGGCGGTCTTAACGGCGCTAAACGGGCGGTCTTAAAGGCGCTAAACAGCCGCTCTTAAATGTGCTAAACAGCCGCTCTTAAAGGCTCTAAATGGGCGGTCTTAAAGGCGCTAAACGGACGCTCTTAACGGCGCTAAACGGGCGGTCTTAAAGGCGCGCTCTCAAAGGTGCTAAACGGGCGCTTTTAAAGGCACTAAACGGGCGCTCCTAAAGGCGCTAAACGGTAAACGGACGGCCTTAAAGGTGCTAAATGTACGGCCTTACAGGACCTACACGGACGGTCCTAAAGTCGCTAAACGGGCGGTCTTATAGGCGCTAAACGGACGTTCTTGAAGGCGCTAAACGGACGGTCTTAAAGGCGCTAAACGGGCGGTCTTATAGGCGCTAAACGGACGTTCTTGAAGGAGCTAAACGGACGGTCTTAAAGGCGCTAAACGGGCGGTCTTATAGGCGCTAAACGGACGTTCTTGAAGGCGCTAAACGGGCGCTCTCAAAGGCGCTAAACGGGCGCTCTCAAAGGCGCTAAACGGGCGCTCTCAAAGGCGCTAAATGGGCGCTCTTAAAGGCGTTAAACGGGTGGTCTTAAAAACAGTAAACGGACGGCCTTAAAGGCGCTAAATGTACGGCCTTACAGGACCTACACGGACGGTCTTAAAGGCGCTAAACGGACGTTCCTGAAGGCGCTAAACGGGGGCTCTTAAAGGCATTAAACGGGCAGTTTTAAAAACGGTAAACGGACGGCCTTAAAGGCGCTAAACGTACGGCCTTACAGGAGCTAAACGGACGGTCTTAAAGGCGCTAAACGGGCGGTCTTATAGGCGCTAAACGGACGTTCTTGAAGGCGCTAAACGGGCGCTCTCAAAGGCGCTAAACGGGCGCTCTCAAAGGCGCTAAACGGGCGCTCTCAAAGGCGCTAAACGGACGTTCTTGAAGGCGCTAAACGGGGGGTCTTAAAGGCATTAAATGGGCGGTCTTAAAAACGGTAAACGGACGGCCTTAAAGGCGCTAAACGTACGGCCTTACAGGAGCTAAACGGGCGCTCTTAAAGGCGCTAAACGGGCGCTCTCAAAGGCGCTAAATGGGCGCTCTTAAAGGCGTGAAGAAGCGGCCCCTTGAACTGGCATTTCCAGGCCCGGTGTGAACGCATTGAGCATCGAGATAAGCGAACGTGCCTGGTCTTGACACATGAGCTCGATCTTCTCCTCCGCCAGCATCGCCATGTCCTCTTCCTTCTCCTGTTCGCCAGGCTTATCGTTGGCTGAAGAGCTGGTGGTCTGGGACTCGTTGTCCAGGTTGATGATCTTCTCGTAAACATGCTCCATCACCTTCCGGACCTGGAGCATGTCGCTGGCTGAGAGGCGGTCCCTGCAGGACACAAAGACAAGACGTGAGTGCCACAGGCGGACTGCACGGCGTCCTCCATGAGAAACGACAGAGTCCAAAACTCACTTCTTTAGAGTTTTTGCACCAGAGGAGGAATGAGGCTGGAGGTAGAATGGGATTTTGTTGAACTTGGGCATATTTTTCTGTAACACAAAAGAAAACATTCAAGTAAAAACCTGAAGATAACTTCACAGCCTAAAAACTAGGATTGAATTTTATTTGAAATCCTTTATCTGGGTAAAGCACAATTTTCAGGAAAGCAATTCAAGAGCAAAAATCCTGATTTATGTATATTTATGAATTTAAAAAGATGCTCTAAATTTACATTTTAAATGATTTATAGACAAATTGAACATTTATAATGATTTGTCAATAAAATAAATTGACAAAAAACATTTAAATATCAACAATTTAGTCCAGAAAAACGTTTTCTTCATTAGGACATTTTTCTCTTAAAATAAGAAACTTGTTACAGGTTGTACTTATTCTGAGAGAGTAAAAAGAACTACAAAAAACTTGGGAAAAAAAAAGCAAAGAAAAAGACACTCACATCTACAGTTATATCAATCACCCACTGTGGGACTGTCTCATTCAGCAACATGGATTCTGTTTCTCCACCTGAGTCTCTACATAACAACCTGCAGCACAGAAAACAAAGCAGAGGGAGAGTTTTCCACATCAATGACCCACACAAACCTGCAGCAGAAACAGAGGTCCATCCTAACAGTGACTATCATCTCAAAATAGCAAAAGTCTGAACACAGAAGAGCTTAAAGACATAAAAAATACCCAATTTCTTTAAAGAAGACACATCAGTGAAGCACCGTTTACACTAGTCTGTAGGCAACCCAATTGCACTGACTTTGATGGGAGATTTACCTAAAAAGAGTTCTGCCTCCAGCTTCTCCAAAGATAACTGGGGTGTGTGGAGGAACCTGGAAATAACCGTTTCCTTTTTGGACCCTGTTCTCCTGCTCCCCGTTGACTGTGAGCACAGAAGCATTAAGTTGATGAGGTTAGGTGTTCATTTGAAAATCCCTGGAGGGTCCAGCTGTCTTACCGTGGTTCACCTCGTTCTCCTCCTCGTCCATGGGGTTAATTCGAGTTCTGGGCCAGAACTCCAACAGAGCCTGAAGCAAAAGGCCTCCCAGGTTCACTGTGAAGGGTAGAAGTCAAATGAAAGTCGCAATATTGAGCTTAAACTGGAAGAAAAAAAATGGACCTACACTTTGGATCGGAACCATCAGAACTCGAAAACCCAGCATCCTTTGCAGACACCCAGGCAGCGAAGCAGTCACTTTCATCCAAAGTGATAGTGAGCATCTAGTGAAACGGAGAAGAAAAACACAACAATGAAACCCGAACACCACAGCAAAAGGTTCTGTTTTCACAGGTTCATCCCTCACCCCTGTTTTTAGATCCACTGAAAACCAGTTTGGCACGTAGACCATCTTGAAGCGCTTTTTAATCTCCTCGTCAAATTCCACTTTGCCCAGATCTTCTCCTTTGCAAGCCTGAAAGGAAACAAATCCGACAACATGAAACGGGTTGGCGTCACAGAAGAATCTGTCTCTCAAACAATCCGATCATCTATTTTTAAACCGTGCAGCGGTCTTTGAGTGTGATTATGACATTTTTAGCCAAAATCAAAAAAATCTGTGTTTTTTTTCGGGACACAGTTTTGGCAGTTGTGGGTGGGACTGTTGGAGTAGAGCAAGTACGCCCCATTTCCCGTCATCCATCTGTTTACAGTCTCTCCCGCTAGCTCAGAACTCAAAATTTCAGCTAAATTTTTGTTATATATGTCCTTCATCATGAGGAAAATGCCACAAGAACATGTTAAAAAACACAATTTTTCTTAAAGAGGGTCTTTTAATACAGTGGGAATCAAAAGTTTGGGCACTCCAGGTAAAATGGCACACGCCATTATTCTGTTTTCTGTTATTTTGAAAGGGTAAATGATGGAAATGAAGTCTTTTTTTTAACATGTTAAAAGAATGTCTCATTTGTAATCTGATACCTTTAGAGGATTTTTTCTTTGTGCTCAATAATATAACATTTTACCTGGGGTGCCCAAACTCTTGATCCCCACTGTAACTACATCTGACTGTTCTGACACCAAAAGTTTTTATATTTCAAAAGTATCCCCACAAAAAGAGGATAAATAAATCTTTTACAGATGCAATTTTGTTTTGGCAGAGCATCACCACAGTGTGTCAAATACCTTTAGGACGTCCCAAAACGCGACATTGTTGTTGGTGTCCTTCGTGAGTATGTGTCTCTTGTCGTTCAGAATGTGGCACTGTATAATACTGGCACCTCCTGCAAAATCAAGACAAGCTGTTTCAGTTCACAAAATAAAATAGAAGGTGAGATGAAGATTTTTCAAGAAAAAGTCAGTTTTACCCTTAATTACTTGTTCTGGCTGAGTACACAATGGCGTCAGAGGAGTGCTGCAGTCATTGTCGTACTCCCCTGATGATCTGAAGTTGTGGATTCCTTTTAGGGACTGAACAAACACATCATAGTTTCAAACGTTTTAAAACGTCCCCTCTGGGTTTATTGAAAAGCTTCTTTGTGATTTAAGCATCCACATGAGCAGCAGTGAGATCAGCTCCCATGCAGACCGTTGAGTGTTTCCTGTGCTGACCAGTGATCTGAGGGCGGGCACGCATGCTTACCCATTTATTAACGGATGACTTGGTGGTGGAAACCCAGATTGCTGGAGGTGGGTCAGCAGATCTGTCCAATTCCATCTGACCATGAGAAAGAAATGGGAAAAAGGGTTCATGACTGCAGGAATGAAGAACAAAAACATCCCTCTGATGTTTTCAAATTTGACTGTAATCTATTATTTAGTGGGACTAAAATGCTACAAAAACACCAACAATGTTTGGATGATTTTAAGTTTGTAGGGAACAACAGAAATAAATAAAAAAAATGATTATTAAACAACCAGAACTGACAAATACAGAGTTGAAAATTTTGAGACAGATGAGGTATAGCGAATAAAGCCAAAGTTTAGGGACATTAAACAGTTTATTGAAAAAGCATTTGGTTGCGTTACTTTGAGCACTGGGGCCTTCTCTTCGCAGATGAGCACACGGATGTCCGGGTTACGCAGGTCCGTGCAGTAGATCTTCTTGTCTCTGCCTCCTGAGTAGACGTGTGTAAAGGCCTCGTTGACCTGCAGGGCCCACACGCCTTCGTCATGCACTCGGTACGTGGCGATACACCTCTGCTGGCCCAGAGACCAGAGGCGGATGGTCCCATCCGAGCTGCCGGACAGACACTGCCGAGGGGAGCAGAGCGGGATTAAAGTAGGGGTGTGACGGATCACAAAGCTCACGGTTCAGATTCTGTCAAATAAATAAAAGCCTTCAACTGATTTTTTGAAAAGCTTCAATACATATATTTAATAAAACATATAAATGTAATATATAATCACATAAAAATATAAGGTCACTGACGTATATTTATAAAACAAAACATTAAAGACACCTTTAAACTCAAGATAATCCTATTTGAATGAAAAACTTCTTTGGCACATGCTAAAACAAATACAAATTTAATGCACAAATTGAGCTGAACGGACAATTGATTTAAAGTTACGCGTCCCGAGCCGTGGCTAGTGATCCACACGGATCACTCATGATCCGTTACACCCCAAGATTAAAGAGTTTGGGTTTCCAGCTCAACGTGACAATTTTTGAAGTGCTTCGGTGAATCACCTGTGTGCCATCTCGATTAAGCAGCAAGGACTTGACGTTGTCTGTGTGACCTTTTAGCTTCATGAGTTTTGCACATGTCCGAGGATCCCACACTCTCAGAACCTGAAGGTTGGAAAAAGAGCTAAATTAAGGTGGATAAACAAACCTAACAGTTTGAGAACAGCCAATGGTGCAGCTGAAATTAATTTGTTGTTTTTATGATGCCCTCTGACAAAAAGTAAAGCAAAAATCAAGGTGAAGAGGGTCGATTTAAAATGGTTATGGTACAATTTGGTCAAAAGATTACTACAATCGGGGCTGATTGAATATACGTAAGAAATTTTAGAGGTCAGAGGACAGGAAAAACCCCAAAAAACTGACGCTATCAAGACTTAAAAGCTTACAGATCTAGCTTCACGCTAAAGCAGCAGCAATACATATAAAAATATGCCAAAAGAGCTAATTTTTGCATCTTTTTCCTCACAAATTTTGACTGTTTTATACGTCAAACCTTTTCAGTGGAACCAGAAACAATTACTGTGCCCATCTGGTTCATTGCCAGACTGTAGATCGAGTCCTTGTTCCCACTCAGCGATGAAGCTAGAAGAAGACATAAAAGTCTCAAAGATGGGTCACAAACACAAGCATCCCTCAGGGGGGGGGCAAATGTGTACTCACTAGTGACTGTGTTATTGGAAGCAGTGAGGGCAGTTAATGTGTTGACGTCCCAAAGAAAGATCTGCCGATCCAGACCCGCTGACGCTACGAGCTCTTTGTCCTTGGCGTACGCCAACGCTTTGACATAGTCCTTGTGCGTTCGTAACGTTGACATGCAAAATCCTTTATGTGCGTTCCACACTTTCACCGTTGTATCTGAGGAGGCAGATATCACTAAAGGAAGAGGAGAAATGAGAAGCTAGAGGCTGAACACAAACTTTAGACCAAATCTGCTGTTTAAAACTCACATGTTTTCCCATTGCAGCAAAGGACTATATCATTAACCCAGTCTGTATGATGCTCCATTGATGCAATGTATGGGTCCTGCTGCAAAAAAAAGCATCAGCCAGAGCGGTTTTAGATTTAAAAGGGCATCTTTGTCACTTTATATGCATCTGCCAAACTCTAAAACAAAATATATCTTTAAATATATTGAACTGAAGTCATAAACTGTACTTTGTGCTGATAGACGCTCCATATCCGGATGATTGAGTCCCTCCCAGCAGTGAAGAGCCGGTTGAGTGCAGGATCTAGCTGGAGCGCATTCACCCCGTTTCGATTGTACTTCTCCACCTCGTCCCTAATAACGTAAGACACCTGTGGCACAAAGATGAGACTGGGGTCAGACTCTCGCCTGGTGAACCCTCAACACACCCACTTCAAGAAGTGCAGCACGCCTCACGCACTTGCATCCCCCGTAAAGAGCATGAAGACGCAACCAAAACAACACAAAACCTTAATGCGTGATTATAACCCACTGAAAAATGTAAAAGTGTCCTTTATGAAGCAAAACGAATGAACAAAATGGCAGAAAACCGGAGACGCTTTCGCCGTACCAGCAATTAGACGCAGCCAGGACACAGTGTAGCCTAACCATCGTAACCGTTACGTCAGAATTTAACAAAAACACACAGGCAAAATATTTTTTCTATCGAACTGAAAAATGTCAAACTGTCATATTAGTTTTTTGGAAAGTGTAACCGAGGTATTTGAAGAAGCAAATTGCAACTTAGACGCTGCTTTTCAAACGGCGCTAACACCTTGCTTAAGCTAAGCTAGCAGGGTTAGCCGGCTTGAACCATGAGTCATAGCAGTCACGCCGCTTCTGCAGGTGTTTTTTTTCTGCCACTTCAGTATGCATGATGCACCCGTGTAAACCAAAGGCCTCGATTATATTATTCCCATACACTAAGTTTCTTTAAAACTCCGAAAACGTACCTGTACTTTCCTCCGCCCAGCGGCATTTTGCCTGTGATGTGTGGCCATCTTGCATGTTGACAGTCAATTCATGTGATGCTACATCCGGTAAAAACAAAAAAACCGTTTCGCGCCAATGCATTATGGGTATTGTGGTTTATATAATTATTTTTAATGTAACTTTGAGCAAGTGTATTTTTGCTGTCATTGTTCTGTTTTTAAGCTTAAAATATATATATTACATTAAATGTTTAACATGCAGGTAGCTACATATATATATTAATTTTTGCTGGAGTCTACAGATCCTGAATGAGGCTACTTTATAGTTTTTGGGAGGCATCAACAGGCAGAAATACTTTTTGACCCACAATGTCACTTCAGATGTTCACCCTTACTTCCCAGTGCTTAGGAGATACCCATTAGTTGTCTCTTAAATCATTTAGGTTTCTGATTTGAATGGATTTGTATTGTGGAGCCACATCCAGATTAAGCACACCAAAAAATGAGCTGGAAAAACTGAAGAGAAAGCTGTGAAATGCTGTAACAAGGTCTTGCTTTTGTCAGTCTTTTATCTAAAAAAAGAACCTTGAAATTGTAACCCATGGCTTTGTGCTGCCCAGACTAAATGATTTCAGCTCTTTTTATGCTTACTCAAGGCTGCAGCTGGTCCAAAACACAGCAGAAAGATTTATTTGTGGTAAAAAAGTTTGACCGCATAACTCCGATCTTGGCCTCTTTGAACGGGCTATCAGTGCCGTACTTGATTTTTGTCAAAATTCTTGTTTTTACTTTTGAGTCATTGGCAATATGGCATCTCCTTATCTCTCCAGTCTGGTTTTAAAATACTCCTCCACTAAGTCCTTGTGGTCTGTCCTGGTTCCCAGGACCAAATGTAAGTTCTGGGTCGACCGTGCTTTTGCTGTGTTGGCTCCTAAACTCTGGAATCAGTTTCCACCAGCTATTAGAGAGATCACACTCTTGGAGTGTTTTAAAAAAGAATTGTTCCTCCATTACAGCCTTTTAGCATCAGCCTTGCCTTTTTATTCTATTTTATGTTGGTTTTATTCTCTGTTTTAAAATTGTTTAACTTGGTTTTATGTTTTTTATTCTTTTTATGTTTTACTATGTCACAATGCTCTGTGTTTGTTTTCCCTGTGTACAGCACTTTGGGCCTCCTTGACTGGTGGTGGAAGGTGCTTTATAATTAATAAATGAAAATGAAATGAAAGGGACCCCCGAGATCCAGATGCTGCAGAAAGTTGCAGAGCTCAAATCCCACATCAACCGCATCAGTACCAAAAAAAGCACCTTCATCCACATCCCTAGCTGTCAACCAACACCAACCAGACCATCCAGAGACACAATGCCACTGAGGCCATCTGATTCTAGAAAAAAGAGGGGTCAGATCTGCCCAAACAGTAGGAGCAGAAAGGCAAATGTGCTGTGAATCAAGTGCAAGAAATATAGTTGCAAAAAACACACTCAGAGTGCCACACATACATCTAGGCATCACATATTTGTGCAGGTTCTTGGACACTAGATTTGCCTGCTTGTTTTTTGTTTTTTGTTTTCAATTAAACTTTTTAAGGTTCTATTTTTGTTCTGACTTTTTCTGCTTTTAATTTGTATTTTTATTCACGCTTTGTAACTGAGAGAGGAAAATGTCTTTGTAATATTTTTAAAGCCAATGTATATGGGTCGAAACTCATCCAAACACCATAAATGTTACTATACTTCATATCATAAAATAAATAAATGAATAAATAAAACAAAATATATAAAGAAGTGTGTTTAATGTCCCTCTGTGATAGTAGAGTGACGCAGCAAACTTTTGTTTATTACTCTGATTTTTTTTTGAGGATTTTAAAATTTTTCTAAAATTGAAAATGAAAAAGAGGCAGAAAAAAGGCCAAAAGGTAAAGACGAAAAGCATTGAAACTATCAATTTCATAGATAAGGAAGCCCAACAAGAATACCAAGAGATGGGAAAAAATTAATGACAATTAATGTTTGAATATATTTAATAGGTGATGTAAGATGAGGGTTGAAACCGACTCATTAACAGAAGGCATGGTAACAGAAAGCTAATACAATAGTCTAAATCAAATAAATAGCAAAAATAAATATTTCAATTGTGCAAATAACATTATTCTCAAGACTTTCTTACAAAAAGAGTGATAAATGTGTGAATGTGGATATAAAGGAGGCATTTGTACATTTCTAAAGGTGACCTTTTCCCCCTTGAGTCTGCTTTTTTATTGACAAAATTCAAAATTATACAACATTTTTCCATTTTAGAACATTGACATAAAAAACATAAGGCAGTATAACATTTTGCAGATAAAAAGCTAGAACAAAGTTTAAACAGTAGAAGAAGGAAAAAAACATACATACATATGATACCAAACTAAAAAAAATAAAATCATTAAGCTTCCGTCTGCTTCAAAGACAGTTTGCATTTTGCCTCGTAATGTACACGTTTAGTGTGCGCATGCGTGGCCAACTCCATAATTTACCACTAGAGGGTGCTAAAGACCACATTAACGACAAGTCCCTACGACTCCATCAAATTTAAAGCACGCGCTCCCTCAAACTCCAGCACATAACACAGAGAACCGGAAACAAATCGAGTTTTTAAACTTTATTCATTTGGTTTATATTTCTTGTACATTTTTAATAGCAAATATGAAAATAAACTGCGAAATATTAATTGTATATATGACTCACTTCAATAACCGGGTTAAACGAGTTTAAAGCAGACGCTGGTGTAACATGGTAATTTAAAAATGGACTTTACTGTATGAAGTGCAGTAAAATACAGCTTGATTAGTGAGCCTGCCATGTCTGAGCAAAGCAGGAGGCGCGCATAGGAGCAATAATCCTGCGTGGTCCAGTTGCATCCTCCCTCCCCCGTGCGCTCTCGTTCAAGGGCAAACCGAGGTGCCGCTGCAGCGCGCTGCTGGAAAACAGCGCAGCATCCTCTGCACGCTCGCCGGACCTTTTCCTTTTTGTGGAATGAAAACAGAAGAACTCCAGGACCGCCTGGGGAAGAGGATGAACTTTTGCGTGCAGTAAAAGCTTTTCAAGATGTCCAACAAGGGCTGATTAACACCCCCAACCCCCCCTTTGCCGCGGGAACTGATTTGTGCGCAAAAATAAAAAAGTGGGGCTCTGGTGACATGTTTGCGCGGGGCTGATAGGAGTTTGGACTCACGGAGGAGAAAAAGTGGACCTGGAAATGAAGTCATGGATTTTGCACGGATGCTTTGGCTGTTCCTGCTGAAACCCGATGAGCTGAACTCTGGAAACTGTGCCAAATCTCAGAGTTTCATATGTAAGTAACAGTTGTTGTCAAGAGGAATGTTTGGCTTGTTT
>NC_050528.1:23236736-23257397 GCF_002922805.2 Oryzias melastigma
TCATTTTAACTAGTAAGCAATAATTTCCTCAAGATTGTAGAAAATGTGTATTTTATCTTTAGTTGCTTTTTTCTGATGTTAAATGCAATTTAAACTAGAATTTCCTTAATAACAATGAGTTAAACATTAGCTTTACAAGTGTCTTATCTTACTATATTTTTAAGTTTGCATCACACTTACATACATGAGCTGTTTAAAGTACAATTTGGCCATAAGAGTTAGTTCACAACTTCAAGGAGAAAATATTTCAAGCTGCGGGTAGCAGTATACATCAAATACTTTGAAAGAAAAGAATACACAAAAATGTCAGGATTTGAAATATAAATGAATTTAAATGTAAAATATTGTAAAATGAACGTAAAGGGATGTAGTAATGCACCTGTAAATAAAAAATAAACTATAACTGCACTTATGTAACCATATAAATATAGCCTAATGTACATGTTTAATTAATTGAATTGAATACATTGATAATAGACATTGTACTTTTCTGGAGCAAATAGTATACATGTTGGTAAGGATACACTGTGGTTTACAGTTATTCTTTTCCCAAGTCAATACAGGATTTCCTCTATGACATGTTGAAGGTTAAAAATATTATATGTTGTATTTAAATCAGTCTTATTATTGCATTATGAAGCGCATTGATTGATTGCTTTTAATGTTTTCTCATTGTGTGTTTGCAGTAAATTTTAGTTTATAAATGTAAAGTTCAAAGTTTGAGCAATGTGTTGGATGGTTGCTATGCTGTTGATATTTAGACACCAGTTGTGTGAAAACTTTTTTTCTTAGCAAAAAAATTGGTTTTGGAGTTGAACAAACAGCAAAAAAAGAATGGATAATCAAATTGTAAAACACATCAAATCAAACTAAAATATATTTAGAGAAACAAATGAAAGTGTTGGAGGTTTTTCAAGGACACAGCAAAATCTGCATAATCAAGCTTATTTATTTTTGGTTGAAAGATGAAAAAAAGAAAAGATTCCAAATCATTATAATGTCAAAGAAGTATTGTGTCACAATGAAAAACAGTAGCCTGTTAGAGATCAGATACATAAACCAAATATGACTCATATGTGCTATAGCAACGTAAACTTTTTTGGAAGATTTAGCTTGTTTTTTTTTTTTTTTTTTTTTTTTTTAAAGAGGGATTTTTATTAGATCTTTGTTAAATTAGACTATAGTGCTGATGAATTAAATTAAGCTTATCATTCATATCGGATGACAGCATCAGACCTTTAGTGAATGGAGTCTAATACTTGGCTCCGCCCTTTCTTCTTCCCTCTGAAATGTTTGCTGTAGTTTTTCCCTCCCACCTCATAACCTTAAATGCAGCATGGCATAAAGAGGAGTGGAAGAAGAGATGGAAGACTTGAACAAGCCCACTCAGATGTGGGTCAGTGGAGAATCTAGCAGTTTCCAGAAAAAAGTCAAAAATGTTAAATTTTTAAATGATTTTCACATATTTTCACATTTTAAATAGTTTGGTTTTATCGGTTTGTTATGTCTAAGAATGAGCAGGTCAAAGATCATGAGCTGCAGGGAATTTTATTGACACATTTTCATGGCGGCGGGTCATAGAATCAATATTTCCAGCTCCGTACTTAAACATTTGTGATTTATGTTGTCATTGTTGGTTCCAGCGTTTGAGTTGAAAGACATTTTGTTCTCCAGTCAACTGAACTGAATGAATCTATATTTTTGGAGCATGATTTATTCACAAAAGGTCTTCAAAAACATAGGACAAATTTAAAGCTGCAGTGATGAATGTCCTTTCAAACCTCCTATAATGGACTCAAAAGAAAACTATACTTCGAAGTCATGACTACAGTGTATGGAGTCAGATTAGGATCCGCTTGTAAATGTGAAAACCAGAAAATTGAAATAAAAAAAGGACATTTGAAAAAAATATGGAAGGAATTATTGAAAATTTGAAGAATAAAAGGTAAATTTGACAAAAATATCTAAGGTATTTTTATGTCAATATAGTTTTTTTTCCATCAAATTTTTAGTGTAATTTAAAATACATTTCATATATATATGTATATATATATATATATATATATATATATATATATATATATATATATATACATATATATATACATATTTGAAATTTACAATCTTGTTTCTCATTAACTTTAATATGATCCAAATTTGATCTCATTAAAGTGGACCTGAAGTGCAAATCACACCAACGAATGACTCAATGCAAAAAAAGGTAAAGATCACAACAACTTAAAAAAAACCCAAACCAAATAAATAGAAAACATTTTAGAATTTAAAACTAAATAAATAAAAAAATAAAGGAAATAAAAATTAAACGAAAATAATTTCCAGAAATCAAAATGAACTGTTGATGATTAACATCTCCAGTGTCGCTTCATATTAATTAACTTTTAGTTGAAATGATGGACAAACATTGTCATTTAATCAGTGATATGCCATTGCTAACTTTCCAATCATTTTGATTTCTGGAAAACTTTTGTTTTTTCAAGCATTTACTTTTTATTTTGTTATTTTTGTGTGTGTTTTGTTTCAAGAATTTAGCTTAGTTTTCTAACAAGTATTGTCATTTTGCTTCTTTATTTGTCTTTAATGTCAACATGTTTTTACTGTTGGTGTGATTTGCCCTTCAAGGCCACCGTACCTAATTTTTTTTCCTCAAAGCTGCACAGTGTGGCTTCCGATTTTTTCTGAAATTAATTTCTTTTAAGTTACATCATTTTAAAAGTCATTAATACAGAACTGCAGTTGCTAAATTTGTAGAATTATTGAGAAAATCTTAAAAAGGACATTAAATCTGAGTCTCAGACTACAGAGGTGGTTAAAAGAGTTGTGTGACGGCACAGCTTACAGTGAATTTGTGTTTTTTTTTTAAATCTCTGCCGTTCTGCGAAATGTGGAGAGATTGACCTGAATTGGTGCTTCACCCATATATACAATTTTCACTTTTCAGATTAACTTTAACTTCTGCTATAAAAAGAACCCAAGAAACATCATTTTCATATGAACGAAAGGAGCAATGAAGCATGTTGTGTGCGTCCATGCGTGCACAATCCACTGCTCCAGTTTGCTTTCAATCTAATTTTCTTAATTATTTGTGGGGTAATGATGATCGTATCACATCTGGCTGTTATGGGAATTAAATTTTATTCAGCTGACCCCCTCCCTCTGTTGAATGTGATACAACCACTTCCTCCTGTTGTGCAAAGCATCCCTGCGTGCTGGCAGTGTGTTTTCATGTAGATAATTAATGCAGCGCACATTTTTCTCTCCACGCCTCTCCATTTCTTTGTGATTTTGTCACATAACGACTGTTTTATTTAACATTACCAAAGGACCTCAACCTCACTGGGACAGAAAATATGGAAAACATTGATTTTCTCTTCGCAGATTTTGACCAGAGTCAGGATAAGCAGATCACAGAAAAGCGTATATCCAACGTCTGGCTGGACGTGTAAAAGGGATCACTGTCATTTTGGCGCAAACACAACAGAAGCGGAGCTTGGTGTCAATAAAAACAATACCACAATGTTTGCCTTTTTCAAAGGGGTGGAGATAAGGGCGTAATCCGGATTTTTTTTTTTTTTTTTTTGAAAGGCCTTTCCAGTTATTAAAGCACAACGTTCCACCTGCGGCTGCAATATTTGGAGTGAATTTTGTGGAAAGCCCTTTAATATTGTTTTTGTTTAAATTAGATTGTGGCTTTGGCGTGTGATCTGATGACATGCAAACTGTCTTAAAGCTTAGTCTGCGGAACAGATTTTGTCAGCAACAACAAAACAGATGTGCTCCTTTTAGACTTATGATTGTACACATCTGCAAGAGGATTTTAAGCCACCCCGGCTATATTTATCCATCGCTTGTAGCTTGTTTTTGACCTGCAACGTATCCTAAAAGTTCATGTTCAAAGTTTAGCAATGTTTGAAGATGTTTTGAGTTTGGATTTTTTTGTTTCAGGATTTTTAACCCTTGTGCTATCTTATGGGGTCCAGATGACCCAAGCCTTAAATTGACGCGTTATCCATCTAATGATTATATTAAATTATGTAATATTCACAATATTGTTCATCAATTTTTCCATCATTATAGACCTGCATCTTGAGGACTAACCGAAAGATCAGAATATAAAAATAGTCAGATAATTCAAATCTGTGCTCTGGATTTAATTGATTTACGACAAGAATATTATCTAATAATCATTGCTGGATTTTTACTCTTATTTGAAGTTTCAGAATAAATTCTAACCTGTGAAGTTGCTCCTTAAAGGCTTAAAATTGAATTCCAAACTATGAATGTTGGTTCAAATTCATTTAAAATAAACCAGATCATTTTAAATGAAATGTATTTTGTCAATTAGCTATTAATGGCTCAATTAAATAGTGAAACATTTGCTGTCAATATGTAAAAATAATCAGATTCATGACTTCAATTCCTGCAGACTGTGCTTTTGTAAATGTCTTTAATTTATACAAAGCGATTTCTGAACGCTGATGCCAGAGTTTTTTTCCAGAACCAGGAGAACTCACGACATAACAACATAACAATCTCAATATCTGAAATTTGTCTTTCCGTTAAAATATATTGCTTGGTTTTATATATTAAATACACATATGAAATTGATTTTTAGGTTCTACTGCTGATATATATATACATATTATATATATATATATATATATATATATATATATATATATATATATATATATATATACATATATACAATATGTATATATATATATGAAAATGTGTATATAAAATATATGTATATATATTATATATATATGTCATATTTGTTATATATTTATATATAGATAGATATAGATATAGATCCCCTGGCGGTCCAAAAAGCAAGAAGTGCTTTAAGATCTTCATATAGCTGTCTCTTGTTAGACATTATGACCCTATAAAGTTGAGTTCAGGGCTAACATATTCCATGTGTGCCATGTCTTCCTCCAGCTGTGAGCAAATTCTAGTATAGGACGATCAGGATGAAAAGATGGCAGCCATGCTGTTACCAACTGGTCCTGATGGCTTGCGGCGGTTCACTCGCGAATCCTTGGCTGCCCTGGAGCGGCGGATTGCGGAGGATCACGCCAAAGGCTCCAAGGATGGCCACGAGGCTCAGAAGAGCGGAGAGCCGCTCAAACCCAGGGTCGACCTGGAGGCAGGCAAGCAGCTGCCGCGCATCTTCGGTGACATCCCTCCTGAGCTGGTCGGGGTGCCACTGGAAGACATTGACCCGTTTTATTACAAGAACCAGAAGGTGAGAGCTGCTGTGGGTTTTTGTGATGCTTCCTGAGAAATTGTGAAAAAGGGAAGGCTCACTAGTTTAAGAGTACGGCGGTATGGTATTGTTTGACAGAGTTGGGATACTAAAGACCCCATTAATTTATTATATTACAGATAAAATCACACAAACCGTACAAACAAAAATGCTAAATATAATTTTCAAAGTAAAAACTGAATTTGAAAACAAATTATTTGTACTTTTGCGTTTCTTTCAGTGACTTATGTATGAGTTATACTAGGAAACTGAAACCTGAGGTTCCAGAGGCTCATTTATCCCTCCATGAAGACTCTTTAGCTCTGAAGAAAAATACTAAACATTAGAAAATATAATATTTTCTTCCTTTAGTTAATTAGTTTTAGTTGAGTTTTTTCATTTGCATTTACATACAAAGATTTATTCGCTAGTAAAAGAGGAGAAAGATAAAGGTAATGATTAAAAATTCCATGTTTGGGTTTCCTGCCTGTTTAATTCAAGCAAATCTGTAGCAGCAGAACAATCTTATTTGACATAGGCAGTATTTTATTTTGAAAGGAACTTGTATGTGTAGCTTTAAAAAGTAAAATAACCTTAAATAGTTATAAACAGAAAAATATAAAACTTTCAAATAATTAAATTATTGTAAATATTTAAAGACTACATTTTGTAAAAGAATTTTCTGATGAGCACAAAAACATAAATAAAACGTTGAAGTGAACTTTGCGACTCTCGCTGGATTTTGGTCTCTAAGAAACAAATCTTTTAGTGTTAAAGGTTACAAACAGCTGAGTTACACTGATACATCCATTAATGTCTTTATTTTCCTCATCTGAGCTGGCATCTGACTCAAAACTTTATGACTGGATACCTCTGATATTGCTCACTAATGTTAGCTTGGGCTTACAAGTAGCTGTAAGCTAGTGAGACAGTGTGTAAACAAAGGCATGCTGGGATTTTATCTTAAGCTAACTTCCGCACACAACGCAAAAGGTGAATTTTTAATGATGAAGAACTTAGTATATTGAGTCGTTTTAGATTATTTTCTGATTTTAGTAATGATTCAACAAAAATTGAACCCTAAACTGAAAATGAGACGGTAGTTTTAAAAATAAAAGCACAAGTTGATAAATTTGTTTGAGGATCTTTTACATTCAAAGCAGAATTATTGTCATACTAACACAGATACAGACGTCCGACTTTGTGTTCAGTCATTAATGTACATTCATCTTATTTAATAACGTATTGGCTGCTGCTGCTGTTAAACATCAGCGAGAAAAACATGACATTAGTAAAACATGACTCTGCATATTTCTGTCTGTGCAAACACAATGAGTGTTAATAAATCAGGTCAAACAGTATTAACCCCCTTCAGAGGTGCTTTTGTATGCATTTGTTTAATATATATTTGCAAGCTTTTCATACCTACCGTAGATAAAATAATATCAGTGTACTGGCAAAATTTACAAAGAGAGAGGCGTAAATACAGAAAAAATACATTTTCTAAATAAAATGAACAATGTGCAAAACCTACCTGACCTATTTTAAAATATTAATTGGTAAATTGTGAAAAAAAAAAATGCACATTTTATTGATGCTAATGAGCTTGTAGACCAAAATTAAGAAAGGAGACTGGACAAAAGTTAATTAATGTGAGAGTTTAAGGAGGAAAACTGTGAAAAGAACAGAAAGTGACAGAAACATTTTGATTATCAAGACTTTTGAACAAATATTTTGTGGACCGATCAGACAAAACAGAGACTTTTCAGGAACTGCATTACAGCAGGGGTTAAGCTAACACAGCATTTCATTGATGAACATCACACAAACTATCAAACACAGCGGTGGTAGTTTTATGATCTGGGGCTACTTGGAACCTCAAGATCTAAAGACAATAAATGAATCAAGTGTTTTTTTTTTGTTTTTATTTTTTATAAATCTCCTACAATAATGATTACAGAACCAGGTACCAGTTTTAGAAATATATTTAAAGTCCCATTCCAACTCTACTTTGATCTATTTTAAAAAGGTTCCCAATTGTCTTTTGATTATATTATGCTAATTTTGGCCAAAATAAAATAAAAAAAACTTGTGTTGTTTTCTAGGACATAATTTCTGCAGATTGGCTGGAGTTTATTTGAAATTTACCTCTTGGTGGAACTGTTGGCGTAGATTAACCCCATACCCTCCCTGTTGCTGAGAGCACTGTTTGCACGCTCTGCCACAAGCTTACAGCCTATTAGTGGTGCAAACAAAAATATGAAAGCTAATGTCTGTATTTGTTTTTATGAGAATTGCAGTCTACTACAACACTGTTGAACACTCATCATTTCTCACGCATCAAAGTGTGAGCAGGCCAGAGTGCACACATGGGGCGGAGCGGAAATAGGGATACTATGACACGCCCATCGCACTTTCTGCATCACAACTGAGAACTTTTTCAAACAGTATTTTTAGTTTTAAGCTTAATTTTTTATATGTATATTTCCTCCATTATAAGAAAAACGCTACAAGAACACGTTAAAAACACCAAAAATAAAATTTTCGTTGGAGTGGGTCTTTAAACTGAACAATTATCCATTAAACAAAATGTAATAAAGTCAAACAATATTTATAAAAATGAAAAACAATGGCAGTTCAAGTTAATTTTCTCAGTGTAACATGTTTGCCTTACTTCAATTAATGGTTTATGAGAAAACTCATTAGGGATTATTTTAGATAAGTTTGCATTATTTGAACGTTAAAAAAAGTTATTTTCGCTTGTCAAAGTCTAAACCGATCACTTGGTCTTTAAATAAAGTTCTAATCTTTGTTGAGATTTGGGCAGTGGGACCGCTGAGTTGGCACGTTTTGATTGGTGGTGCCAGCAGATCACAGATGAAAACAAAACAAGCAGACATGGCAGCTATTCTCAGGGTTTCTTTGTTTTGGAATATGACGTGCTGCTTGATGGGAGGATTATCCAAAGAATTTAACAAACGCCACATCTGTTGGAGAAACATTTGGCCCACTTTGAAGTTGCGTCCATTATCTGGACTTGCCCTGCTGACTGTCTGTGTCGCAGCTATTCTCACTCAGGAACTAACTGCAGAGTTTTTGTCTAAAAAAAAAAGACATCTAAAAAAATTGAGTTGCATCAGAATTATGCTTGAAAATCTAATTTTTTATTCATAATCTGTGTTTTTTTTTCTTTTTGCAGACTTTTGTAGTACTCAACAAAGGGAAGGCCATCTTCAGATTCAGCGCCACGTCTGCAATTTACATATTTAGTCCTTTTCACTTCATTCGATCCATCGCCATTAAAGTTTTAGTCCATTCATATCCTTTTTTCCTGCCTTTAGCACAGACTCCATCTTGATTTTAAAACACTTTTAATCTGCAACTAAATTTATTTAAACATACAAATCAAAACCTATAAAACAGATCTGGTAGTAATATCAATATATATAATCGTTACAGATGTGATTATTTGCATGCAATTCTGACAGAGAGATCAGTTTCTAATAATAACCGGTTTTCACCTGCTTTTATATATTTTTATTTCTCCATCGTCCATTTGTAAAACTGCTTTATACTGTTTTTTTCAGACTAAATCCCTCACATCCCTCATGTTAATCCTGTTTTATAGAACAAAACTTTAGGTTTTAGTTATTAAGTTGAGCTTATCCTGCTATATTTAATCTTCACAGAGATGTCAATTTGCAAAGTTTATGCTTTGACCTTTCCTGTTGATCCATGTAAAAGATGTGATCTCTTCTTTTTTATAAGGTAAAATGAGACAACTTTAATCTAAATGTGCAATCGTTTTTATATTAGTGATGCTTCTTTGTACTTTTCTTAACTGTTTCCACATTATTTAGCTATTTCATAATGTTCACCATACTGACCAACTGTTTCTTCATGGCCATGTCTGACCCGCCAACGTGGACCAAATACCTGGAGTAAGTAAACGTAGCATCTGGGCATTTCAACTGTTTTCTGGTCCCTAATTCTGCTCCCTGTGTTTCTAATATGGGGGTTTGCTGGGGTTTGTTGCTGTAGCCGTGACTAGTAAGGAGGTAGTTGACGTGTAAGTATGCAACACTTGTGCATGCTGTAGGAAGCATGAGGTGTGGAATGAAAACCTGTTGTGTGCATGCCGTAGGAGACACGAGCACCAGGTTCAGGACTTGCACGCTTTGCTTTAAACTGACCTCCACCTCTGTAATGGTCCACATGCTCATCACAAAAATGTCGCGTTCTATTTGGTTTATGAGTTACTGAAAGTGATTTAATAATTACCTAATTTCCATACCATGCAGTTTTGTAGATGGGTGCTATCATTAGGGATGCCCAATCCTGATGGTTTAGAAAGACTGTCTTACTTGCTAACACAGTTTAATCCCTGTTTAAACCAAGATATAATGTTAAGCTATATTATTCTGGAGGATACATTTTTAGATGATTGAACTAAAATGGTGATAGATCTTAAGGACCAGCCTTAGAATGCATTATTAGTGCATATTTTCTTTCATTTTTTAAAAGTCATGTAAAAAAATTAAGACACCCTCAATAAATAATCACATCTGTCTTAAAAAATGTTATATATCAATATCTGATCTTATTTTGAAACATTACTTAAAATAAAACGATTTAATAAAAACTGAAGTAAAACATTATGAGTATTCTACTCATAGAAAAATAAATCTGAAAATAATCATATTTTATTTGAGTTCAAAGCTTGGACCTATTTGCTATTTTTGCTGAAATTACACTAGTGAGACACTTTATGTGGCATCTTCCTTAAATGTGTCTTAAGTGTCCTAACTTAAACAGAAACAAAATTCTTTTAAAATTACATTTCATAGAAAGTTTTAAAATACTATTTTTTTTTAAGTTATATCACTCTGTGAAGTTCAAATTGATATTAAATGTGTATGTATCCAAATATGTGTGAAAATATGCAGACTTTTCATAGGGTGTCCTCAGTTTTCACATGACCGTTAATCTAAAGTCTCTGTATAGAATCAATGACATTGGACAGTTTTTAAAAAAAAGACTTAATCCTATTTTTTCCATTCAACAAAACATTAATTTTGTTTTCATGCAGTTTTAGTATTTCATTTCTAAGAAACAAGACAAGGAAATCAATTCTTCTTACTTTGTAAAGAATTCCCACTTATCAAATGGTCATTAATTTATCTCTGATATATGGTTTTAAATTGGACTGGCTTTGATTTAGCACATTTTAAACCAGTGGGAGTGATTTTCCCATTGTTCCAACCTTTGGACAAAATGTGTCAGAGAACTGCTGCTGTAGTCTTGGATTTATGAAAATAAAATATTCTCAGGGTCTTACAGTTGTGAATTCTTTTTTGGCAAAACTTGTTTGTTAAAGAAACAGATTCAATCAGGAAAAAAAGTTTCAGTTTCTTTTTTTGTTCTACAGATCAACTTCCTGCAGGGTTGTTTTACATGTTTTAGTCCATAAAAAAGATCTGTGGACAGGAGGGTAAAGCTAATTAAATAAATGTCACGGATCTCCTGGTTATATTTTGTTATTTTGACTCTATATACAATGATGAATTTGGACGATACAGCTTTGATTTTAGTCCATGAAAGCAAGAAGATCTGCTGAAGAGATCAGTTTCTTTCCATTCAAATCATCCAAACAAAATATAATTTTGATTGAGATATCTGCAGTGTTGCGGGGTTATTATTGTAGAAACTTGCTGGAGATATTCTATAAAATTTGCATTTATTTTTCTAAAGACTATATAATAAAGACAGATGTCAGTTTAAACAGAGTTTTTGAAGTGAACTCTGACAGTTTCTATGGGCTTTTTAATGCATCATTTTATTTTCTTATCTGTAAAGCAGACATGTTTACAATAAGGTGATAAACATGTAAGGAAAATCCTTTGAAAACCAGAAAAAATGAATATATTTTCTTTTATTATCTGCAAATTTTTATTTTGATTCTAAGTTCTTTTTGCATGATTTTTTTATTGGCTTTCACACTTCTGTCTGCTATTCTGTATTTTGGAGTTCCTAATTTCCCTTTATCTGTTCATTTTAACTGAGATCTGTTTGTGTGCTGGTCTGCCTTCAGTGCTAATGCTGTTTATTTTTCCCCATCATGCTTGCAGGTACATGTTCACCGGCATTTATACATTTGAGTCAGCAATCAAGATTTTAGCGAGGGGATTCTGCACAATGCCGTTCACGTTCCTCAGAGACCCGTGGAACTGGCTGGATTTCATCGTCATCGTCATGGCGTGAGTTATGATCCTTTTTTTTGTCTTCTTTCAGAAAAATTAAGGAAAAGAGTTTAATTCAATGAATACTCATACATTTTTACCTGTTCAGTAAACACCTCTTTGGTGATTCAAAGGCTTTATTGTAGAGCTCAGGTCTGTGTGGAATGACTGTAATCGCGCTTTGTTAGTCAGATTAGACGGATGATCTCTTGATGTCTCATCATCCTGATGAGACATTTGCCCTGTTTGACAACAAAATACCTTTTAATGGATGTAGACACACTAGAAGCTGTCATTCCCTTCAGTAATTCATTTGACCTTCATTAATTATGGTCCAAACAGCCAATACAGTTGTCATGCAACCCAAACTCACAGTGCTGCTCTCCTGCTGCCTGGAAAAACACGGGTGAACGTCAAGCGGAAACTTCCCTGTTGTAGCTCAACACAACAGGAAACACAAGGGAAACTATTTCTGCAGCACTTCAAAATAAACTGTACAAACATTTTCTTGAGTACTGCAACAGCCTGTACCAACAGTGGCTGGGATAGGCTCCAGCAACCTCATGACACTAACATTGATTAAGCTGATTTAGAAGATGAATTAATTTTTTTTGAGTGGTGGTGAACAAAATAGTAAGAAGCGGTAAATGAGCCGAGGCAGATGAAGAAGCTAAAAGTTGCACCAAAGTAAAAGCGCTGTTACAGATAACCACTCAAGTGGGAATAGTATCAGTGGTGAAATACTACACATGTCACAATTTGAACAAGATTATTTGAATATAACTTATTGCATCATGGTTTTGGGGGGTGTTTTGAAATAACAAACAAAGAATTGAAAATAAGTTCCATGTGTCAAATAAATGCTAAAAATGCAAACAAAATTTATGTGTGATGAAGATAAAGTAATGTAAAGTAATTCTCAAGTATAATGAATGAATGAGTGAATGAATAAATTAGTGGATTATTGTTCATGTCTTTAGGTTTGAACACTTGGAACAGAATAAAGAAAAATTCTCATATAATCTGTTCCTTTTTCTTAAGCAAAAATCAAAAATGCGACATTATAAACAACAGAACCACCAAATCTTTCAAAACTTTAAATTTCTTCCCCCTCCCTAACCCATCTCGGTCTGTGGCTTACATTTGTGTGTTTTCCCAATTAATTTTCCTGCTTTCATTTATCTAGTATCCCATCTCTAAACATTATTTTGAATGCAGCTATGCTTGCAGTTTATTTCAAATCAAGAAAGTGAGTTCCATAGATTGACTTGATTGAAGTATAAAAAAAAAAACTAAAGTGCAGTTAAACCACACTTGGGATTTAAAATACTTGTAAAAAATCTATTTTTTTGCTATTCATGTTAAAATAGATAAACCCCTGGCTTTTATGGTATGTTGTGATTTGGCAATATATGGCATCAAGGGGTTAAATTGATCTCATGGCTGTGGTGCAGTGGGCAAGCCACTTGAAGTGTCTAAATCACTAGTTTGAGACCATTTTTAGTCAATGTTTACAACTATGCTAATAGAGAGCATCTTAAAAAATCTGTTATTTTATTCTGAATTTATATATATTTTTTTAACTAGCCAATACTTTTCAACATTAAAATTCTAATCTTTTAAACAATATTAGTTTATATTTTTCCCCCTTTTATGAAGTATGTGTGACTTCATACTAATTTATATAAAAAAATGATGTTGATAAATTCCTCAACAATATTAAGCTAGTAATAGATTTAGCAAAAATAAAAACCTTTTTGGGCTGTTCAACATTCATAAAATCACAAAAAGAATCCTGAAAGATAAGTTTATTAGTAAGAAATTATAATCATTTTTATTTTAGTTCCCACAATCTAGGCAAATTTAAGAGCGGTTTTTAAAATTCAATACTTTTTATTTTTTTTAATGGCCATTTTACTAATGCATTCTTTAGATTTTTAGTAATTACAAGGATGAACAATTGCAACAACCATT
The DNA here is from genome assembly GCF_002922805.2 of Oryzias melastigma. Classification (NCBI taxonomy): domain Eukaryota; kingdom Metazoa; phylum Chordata; class Actinopteri; order Beloniformes; family Adrianichthyidae; genus Oryzias; species Oryzias melastigma. The sequence goes on from NC_050528.1 coordinate 23,250,219, forward strand.
TTACCAATATTTTCTTTGTTGCTTTGACCCACATATATAAATGTATGCCTTATGTGAGCTTCAACTTTAATGTGTATCCACGATTTTGTGTTTCAAATTGCAGATACGTCACTGAATTCATCGACCTTGGAAACGTGTCCGCATTGAGAACATTTAGAGTGCTGCGAGCCCTAAAAACTATCTCAGTTATTCCAGGTAAAAACAAGTCCTCTCGATGTTCCCTGTTTTGTTCCCAAACCTCTAAGTGGAGTTCATTCCCGCCATCGAGGTCTGAAGACCATCGTGGGTGCTCTGATCCAGTCGGTGAAGAAGCTGGCGGATGTGATGATCCTGACCGTCTTCTGCCTGAGCGTGTTCGCCCTCATCGGCCTGCAGCTCTTCATGGGGCTGCTGCGGCAGAAGTGCGTCCGCAGCCTCGGCCACTGCATCAACTCCTCCTACACTCCCAATACGACCTTCGTCTGCAACAACAGAACCTGGAGCTCACCCACAGACTTCCTCACCAACGAAGGTCAGACGAGAGCGAACATGTAATGTAGGGGTGGGCGATACTGGGGATTTGGGTATTGATCCGATACCAAGTAATTACAGGGCTAGTATTGCTCATGTCGATACAGATACTTTTTTCTTGAACTGTTTGATTAAACTATAATTTCAGAAATACACATTTTTAGTTAGCTAAGTGTATAATAAAACATAGGACATAGACTTTTGGCAAATAAAAAGTTAATTTACTCATTACAACAATATGAACTGAGCATACATCAAATATAGAACATGTATGGTAAATGGCGTGTACTTGTATAGCACTTTTATACCTTCTTAGAAGACCTATAGCACTTTATGCCTCGTTACCACTGAGCAGTCCAGACCAGACTGGACCGGGCCGGACTGGACTTTTTAGCCTTTCGATTACAAAGTAGACCGGTTAAGCAGGTCCGACTGGTACCATTTCTAGACTTGCGTCGGTCGTAGGTCCATTGATAAATGGAATGGACCCATGAGGGCGGAGCTTTTGTCGTCAGACCATGTTACCCATTGATTGGTGGAAAGGTTTTACGACAACAAGAAGCATCCAACCAGCGCTTTTCCCGACTCAAGATCCAAACTGAAAGTTCTGTCCTTTTTTCGACTGGATTTTTCCCTCGGTGTTGAGCCTTTCGTCGCACCGTTATGACGCACAGCTACGCCATCGCTCTACACCCTGCATGGGCTTTCATGGTCCAACCCTCAATGGAAACGCTCACTTGAAGTGCCAGGACCATTCCAAACCGGCCGAGAGGGGACTGGTCTGGTCTGGACCGCTCAGTGGAAACAAGGGATTAGAGTCACAGTCCCATTCACACCCACACCCACACACTTCCATTGAAGCAGGAAGGGGATGGGCAAGGTGTGAGCAGCGGTGAGAGAGGGGGGGGCAGGGTGCGCTGTTTACAGTCAGAAAATGTCGGCAGATTCTGCAGTTTCCCGCACAAATTGGAGGAGTATTAACTCAAATTGGGCTGCTTTTTTGCCCAATCTGGCAACACTAAAGATAGATGCTGCGCTTGCATGAACTCCAGGAGTAACTTGAAGCTTTCTGCTGTACGTATTGAAGAAAAACTGCAACAAACTTATTGAAAGGATCAATCTCATCACACTGGTATCAATACTATCCATACTCAGATTGACCCTAATGTAATGTAACATCATCCAGTTCCTGAAGAGGTTATGATTGTGTTTTGGTTCTTTTTCTGTAGATAATTTCTACAAAGTTGAAGGAGCGAAGGATGGCTTAATATGTGGATATGGGTCTGATGCAGGGTAAGTGACTGTTTGCACCACAAAAAATATCTGCTGGCAAATGTATAATATGACCATGTTCATCATCTAACGGCTTGAGTCCATGGATATATATGCTATAAACAAGTTGGCACTGGTTTTGCAGTGCATCTACAAACACACAGAGCAGCATTTACTTCAATTCTTAAAAGCTTTCTCTTTAAATGCAAACAAGTATATATGGTCTTAAAAAGGAGGTTTGAAGGGAAACAAATAGTTCTAATCTGCTATATCCAGCCTAGATGCTGTTAACACACCATGTGGTGAGAATTATCCCCCAGAAACAGAGATGGCTGCTGCTCAAAATGATCTTTTAAGATTTAATTCTTTCATAAGCTTGATGACTAGGTGAAGTTAACTTTAGCAGCCTGGATGACTTAAAGACACACACAAAATTGAGTTTTTAACATGTTCTTGCGTCATTTTTCTGATGATAGACGACAGATATTGAGAAAATTAAGCTCAAAACTGCTTTTCTGAGTACTTTTTAATCGAATCATTGTGAGTGAGGAGCAAATGACAAAATTAAGTTTGAAGAAGTGTGTATTTGTGAGGTAGAAAGGTTTTAAAATTTTGGCCAAAAAACTGCAACATTTAAAAATCACTGGGAACGCTTTGAAAATAGATCAAAAGATGATCAGACAGGGACTTTAAAGCTTCTGATCTATATTTGCTTAGAGGAGACTTTATCAAACAAAGGAACATGCCTTCCCATTCTGTAAGTCCAGATGTCTCACAACATCACACATTAATGACTTCCTGCCGAGTGTAGGACTTTGTTCCTAATCAAAGGAGCAGTGTGAAATCATCCAAATATTGCTATTCGGCCTGCATACCGAGTAATCCTGTAAATCCAAATGCTTTTGAAACAAGCACAACAGGATGAAGGCATCCCTGCCAGGCCCGGTTCAGGGGTTATACTGAGCTAAATATCCCATCTGTGTGAATCTGAAATCCTGTAGCTTCCAACAAATGGCCTCCATTAGGTGCTCTCGGTAATAATTTAAGATAATGGATGATAGCTAACAAAAACAGTGCTGATTTTAGGCTTATGCTGGGAAGACTGCTGCAGATGTGCATGTTTTAGTCTGTTACACTTTCAGAAAGATGGTTCTGCATGAAATACTTTAATACATCAAGTACATACATTAAATATTTTAGCAATCATGTGAGAGAGGTGAGAACAATTTGATATATTTTTCATTTGTTTTATCTTTTGAGGACCAAAGGTTTGTCATGATGGATCTGTCGTGTGTCTACATCTGGTCTAGACAACCTTGAACGTGGTGTAATACTTTCATTGTTGCTTTCTTTCTTGTGATAAAAAAATGTGGATTTGCATAAAAATGAGCTTCTGAATTATGCTTTTTTTTTTTTACTTTATGATTTTCTTGATTCGGTTTTTATTTTATAAGTATGTCATCTCTATACAAAGTATAGTATACAAAGATATTGGTGTCTGTTTCTAAGGTAAACTTTAACTATGAGAGAAATTGGTCCAAAGAGGCTCCGCCCATTTTAGTGCCTCTATAAGATAGCTGTCTGCTGAGCCGTCTCTTTTTCTCATTCTGTCTTAACTGTTGCCACGCACACTAATTAAAACATGATTATAAGCAGTGAACACTGACACACAGCTCAATGCAGCTGTGAGGAGAGTTTAAGATCCACCTCGATCCTCTTTTGGTCTATATTGTAAAAGTTTCCCCGGTTTTATCATGATTATGCTGTTTATCGTCAAAATTTAAAAAAAATGTGTAGTTTTCTATGACATAGTTTCAGTAGAGCAGCAGTAGTTCAGTGAGTGAGACTGTTGACTCATATATTTACAAACTCTCCCACTGGCTTATAGCCCCTAGCACCTCCAACCTAACATTACTGGTGCAACAAAAGTGGCGAGCGATATTGAAACTATCTAGCTGTACAGTTTTAAGCCAGATGACTGCTCAGACAAAGATGTTCATGGATGAATTTGTTTGCAAGTGGATGTGTCATAATGGGAGCTTGTGGCCGATTGTGGCTTCTTCATATCAGCTACAAGCTTTTTTTCCAATAGCTTGTTTTTGGTCTGCTCCTGAATCACTACTTTTTGAATAAAGAAATGTCCTGCATCATCAGAAAAATACCGCAAGAACATGTTAAAAAAAACACCATAAAAGACCATTTTCATCAGTGTATTTTTAGGTATTTTTAAATTAAATGCATCAAAACAAAACTTCTGAATTACAGAAAAACTACTCTTTACTTTAGAAGGTATATTGTTTATGAAAAAAAAAGCACAGAAAAACTTTTTAGCCATGTTTGATCAAGTCTAGAAAATCTGAATGACAGAATGGAACAACAGACAAAAAACATGTCTCAGTTTAAATGGAAGTTAAAAAGGTGGAGCAGGAGTTTGTTACATTAGTACGTCATTTTCCAAAGCTTAACTTGCAGTTAAAGTGTTACCATAGACTTCAGACTTTAGTCTGTTGTGTTACCAAAGACAACACAGCTTGGAGGTCTATATGGTGATGTAGTGGCTACAGTGAGAAGGCCTTGATTCCAATCTTCCTGGTAGGAGTTTGCTTGCTCTCCTCGTGCATGTGTGGGTTTTTTCCTGGAGTGCCTGCTTCCTCCCACAGTCCAAAAACACGCTTTGAAGATTGATTGTTGTCTCTAAATTGTCCTTAGATCTGTATACAATTGTGAGGCCGTATAACAAACTAGTTACCTGTTTAGGGTGTACCTGGCCTTTACCCAACACTAGCTGGGCTGGCCCAAGTAACCTAATGACCCCAAAAGGCGTTTAGGAGAATGGCTGGATGGATGGATGGATGGCTGGATGGATGGATGGATGCATGGAGGGAGGGACGGACAGACAGGTAGATGGGCGGGTGGATGGATGGATGAATGGAAGGATGGACTGGTGGATGGATGGATGAATGGAAGGATGGACGGAAGTTTGGATGGATGGATGGATGAATGGAAGGATGGACGGAAGGGTGGATGGATGGATGGATGGATGGATGAATGGATGAATGGAAGGATGGATGGACGGATGGAAGGATGGATGGACGGATTAAAGGATGGACGGACGGATGGGTGGATGATGGATGAATGGAAGGATGGATGGACGGACGGATGGGTAGATGGGTGGATTGATGGACAGATAGAGGGCTGGACTGATGGATGGATCGACGAACAGGTAGATGGGTGGATGGATGGATGAATGAATGGATGGATGGATGGATGGATGGGTGGGTGGGTGGATGTATGGATGAATGGATGAACGGGTGGATGTGTGGATGTATGGATGGATGTATGGGTGGACGGACGGTTAGATGGGTGGATGGACGGGTGGATGGATAGATAAACGGATGGATGAGTGGATGTAGGGATGTATGGATGGATGGATGGATGGATGGATGGATGGACAGACGGACGAACTGGTATATGGGTGGATGGATGGATTGATGTGTGGATGAATAGATGTATGGATGGATGGATGGACAGACGGACGAACTGGTATATGGGTGGATGGATGGATGGATGTGTGGATGAATAGATGTATGGATGGATGGATGGACAGACAGACGAACGGGTAGATGGATGGATGGATGGATAGATTGATGGTTGGATGAATGGACACAGCTTGGACTTTTTCTTTAAGACTTGTCGTGGATTAGTAAGCAGAGATACAGAAGATGTGATCTTTAGCGTGCTGGACTGGTCGTGGTGTGGCCTTATAATTCTACACCATTATAATAATGCATGCATCATTATTCTGTCATTATTTATGCACATGAAACAATAAAACCTCAATGCTGATTCTGACTGTAGTCTTGACTTGGGACCAAAGGCTTAAAGTAGCTACAAAGCTACACATCTCAAATTGCCTTTTTCTGGGTCTTAAATTCCATTTTATTTATTTTTTTCATGTGAATGTCATCTGGCTACTATAAAGTGTTTACTTTAGACACCAAAGAGTTTCTCATCACACTCAAAGGTCAGAGCTCATGTTGATGAGACACATTCTGTCAGTACTCCTCTCTCAGTCGTGGATCACAGCTTCTGTAATCCCTTGTTGATGGTAAACTCCACTAGACAATAGCTACGGACACGTGCACTTCCACCTTCGAACATACAAAGTGCAGACTGGGCCGGATCAGGAGAAAGTGACCCATTTGGTTTTTACTTGCAAGGCGAATTTGGTCCCACAGGCAACAGGCACCCTGCGGTTTTTAATCTCACCAGCTAACCTCTCCTCCAAAAACACAGGAACTTAATCTCCCAAGACGTAAAAATCTGATCCAGTAAATGAAGTCAGAGCGCAAAGAGGATACATTTGAGGGCATTTGGGAGGAAATGATGTCATTAAACTCCTTTAAGTAGTAGGTTAGTAAGATCAGAGGAGTGATAAAGAAAAAAAATCCTATAAATTGCTTCAGTTTGAAAGAACAAATGAATTTCAATACTAATTCATGCATGGCTGTCGGGTCACAGGTTGCACACAGCCATATGCCATTATATGCGTTTGTTTGCAAATGAGGGAGGCGGACTTTCCACTTGTGAGGCATTTAGATGGAACTTTCTGAGGCGGGCACAAGATACTAAGCAGGTCAGGATGGAGGACGTAAAACATAGAGGATGCTTAATCTTTTGAGTGTATTCCAACAAGTAATCCCTGAGTAGATTTCCAAATTAAAGCTTTGGGTACGTTATGATGGCACACATGCGCATAAGCACGCACAGACAAAACAGGCCGTGCATGCACCCAAGCAAATAAAGAAAAAAAAAAAGATATTTTTGCCCTGGTCAACAAGTTTATGGTAAATGATTTGCTCAACGTTCTGGCCTGTTTTTTTCATCACTCCCTTTGCGGAGTTCCAGCTGATCCTCTCACTTCTTAAAGCCACTGTGCATTAAGGATTATTGCTGATTGTATGGATGTTTTCAACTTTTGCCCCTTAACTGATGTGAGCATGGAAACACGTTGTTGTAGTCCTACCCAGGAAAAAAGACAGATGTTGCTCTGCGGCCCTGTTCACCAAACTGCAGGGAATTGATGTTATAACCCTTAAAGATTATACTTATGAAAATGTAAACATGCTGCAAAGAGCTTTAATGGAGCCTGTTGTTATGGTTACATAAGATAACTTGAAACTTTAGAAGCCATTTACAGTTTCAGAGCCACAGATTCACAGTGTACTCCATGCTGTTTAAACACAACTGTAATCCATTTTAATTTAAGGTTTTGATGAAAACATGATTTAGTTCATAATGAATGGTGTGGCAGCTTTTAAAGTGTTTATTGGTAATTAAAGACTATCAGTAATTTATGATATAAACACAGTATCTTGAAGACACATTCTCATAATC